>NW_014333298.1:15676-16109 GCF_000341935.2 Cephus cinctus | reverse complement strand
GAGGGTTCGAGCACAAAGTCCAATGCTCTTTCCCATAAGATTTTTCCTCATGATACAGAGCGACGTGTGTAGCTGTAGTATTCCCAACACAAGTTTGAGAGTTACTCATTTTATCAGAGATATTTGAGGCCTAACTATGATTGTCAAATATTTACTGACAGAAGATGTTACGAAACGGTACTTCTTATAGCATGACAATATCCTCCCACTCCAAAGGTTGACTTGAAATAGTTTAACAATGTTCTCGAAGGATTGACCTACGATAATCACGATGTTATGTCCCTTTTGAATTTTCAAATATAATCATCGAAAGTAAAAATGTTTAATGTAGATTCTTTGGTTCCCTTCGCGCGTTTCTTATCTTTGCTTTTCTCATAAAATTTTGAAAGAATATAATTTTGCACGCAACCCTACAAATTCAACTATTATTTTC
>NW_014333298.1:0-14638 GCF_000341935.2 Cephus cinctus | reverse complement strand
GGGTGGGGGGCAAGGGGCTGTCTCAAAACGTCGCGCGAGAGGACCGCCGGCTCTGCGAGCGAACCTTCCCGACTTAGCACGGACACGAACCGTCGAAGCTTCCAGAATGTTCTAGAAGGTTCTAGAATGTTCTAGAAGGTTCTCGATCGTGCGTAATTCCCGGAATCGAGCGCAAAATTCCCGGAAAGTGACGCAAAATTCCCGGAATCAAGCGAAAATTCTTGGAATCGAGGGGTCTTGGTGACGTCACTTCCGGAAATCGTAGAGCTCACGACGGCAACTTAGCACGGACACCCACCTTCGAAGGCTCTGGAGTGTCGGTATATGTCGGTTACAGGTCTCCTGGTCCAGAACCCCTCAACTTATACTACTGTTATTATTTCGCATCGAGTGTAATATTGCGTATTACATTTTGAGTTATTATATTTCGAGTCTTATTATCTTCTGGTTTCTTTTCTTTTCTGTTTTCCTTTTGTATCAGCATTTATTTTATTAATTATATTCTATTGCTTTCTACCACGTGTTCCTTTTCTTTTTGCGTACCCTCCCTTATTGCTATAGATGTTCTTGCGTTGACCCTGGGTTAATATAACTCAGAATACATCACAAGCAACAGAAAACGATGTACCATTTTTTTTAAATGTGTAACGTGCTGTATCTTGAAATCAAATGAATATATAAAAAAAAATCATTTGGATGAAAAATCGACCCCTTTGAAACCATACAACTTTTGCCTAAAACTTTTTCCCGCATCTTCAATAGTAACGGAATTAATGGAGGTGCGCATTTTCGTTGAGACAGCCTGTATATTGAAAAGATCACTAAAATTTCGAGGGACTAAAACGTGAATATAATACCTATTTTTCGTTCATCGTATAACGCTATACGCGGAGCAACGGCGTAGTGACGTATGCGCAAGTCGCCTGAAAGCTGGAATAATATTTGATTGCTATGCTGAATCGAAAGATTATTCCCATAGTATTCTCTCCGTTTATTTTCCTTCTTGAAATATCAAATAATTTTTCCCCATTTTACTTTCAGGATGATCGGGGGGAATAATCGTGCTTGGTTAAATGAGGGTAATGAATTTCATTTAATTGAATCAACGGCGAATCTTGTGAAATACTTCATTTCAAATTCTACTACATTGCCCAGCTTCTCCAGGTAAGATATACATCTTTTTTTTATTACTAATTTAAGGCTACTAAAGAGAGTTTCTAATCACAAAAATCGTGAATAGCAACAATCCTAATGAAAATGTTTACCGGTGTAAAATTTATATAAAAATTGGGGGGTTGGATGTATCATTCAGTTTTGGTTCAATCATTGCCAAAGTAGTAGCAAAGTGATTGTTAATAATTCGGAATGTGTCCTCAAGTTATTGAAGAGAACAACTCATTGGAAAAAACGTGCGAACGAGTGTTACATGAACGTTCTGTTCGATACATTTGTTTTAGACGATGTTATTCAGTCTTTTTATAAATAATTTGTTATTACGTCCGAGTACATTGTCTAATAAAGTCACGTTCTTTGTATTATTTCGAATAGACGCAATATTCTATTTACTCATCGAATACTGTTTCAATACAACTTAACCTAAAGGAAAAAAAATACTTGTCTACACTGTACAATTTTTGTGACTGGAAACTACATCACTATTCGTATGCACAACGCGCACGGAAGCGGCCTGCATCTAGTTGACCGCACCTTTTTTATCTTTTGTCACGTGGTCAGTACTGCTGTTAGGCCTTAGCTAGTGAAACTGCTAGGGCGTAGATATATCTAATTGTGGGCTACCATTTAACGCTAGGCGTATCTGTTTTCTGTGAAAGTGGGGGATGTAATGCCGACGAATGAGACCGACGTGTAGGTATACAGACTGATTATTTATTACAGGTAAGATAAATTGACTTACAATGACTGATACGGTTGAAAGAGTTGATATTGCACTTCACTGAGTTCTTTCTGTGGCAAACCGTCGTCTGTTGTCACACTCGCGATAGATTTAATAGAACGTTCACTGCGATGACTTCCCTGGCCCTCGGGTGGGAAGGCTTAGTCACAAGGATCCGAAGACACGTAAAATACTACCAGCGGACGAACAAGCAAGACTCGATGATTTAGACGGTGACTCCTAGAGGAGTTCCGTCTGTTGCCAGGATTCACGAAAGACTGCCTATTGGTTCCGAATACTGTAGGTGCATTAGCTTCAATTTTGGGGATAATGCACCGCAATATTGATGATCTTGCAGAAAGGGTCTTGCTTCATTCCTCGCGCTGGCATGTAGTATGAGCGCGTGGCCTGCTACTCAGCGTTCCAGGAATTACATGAGTCAATCGAAAAGTTCGATGTGCCGAAAAGAATTTACCGATTGCATTTACTTGAGTAGATCCGCTTTGGGATATAACACTGCTTTGCCGTTTTCGCCGATTATACTTTATACTACAATTTGATGAATTTGTTCATTAATCAAAGATCAAAGGTGGTCAGTATTCGCGTAACTACGTCGTAGGTGTAACAAAATAAAAAAAACTGAAATTTTGTAACTTAACTTTACGAGATAACCCATTATAAAAAAAAAAAACATTTTGATATCGTTTGTTTTTATTCGATAATATCATCAGAGGAAGGACTACTGTTTACTTAGACGGACGAGCGTTTTAATGTGAACAATGTTCATAAATGCAATGAATAAAACTTACAAGGGGAGGGCGCGACGTTCGTCACACGGATTTTAAAGTCTTTTTGGGGTAGGAGAGTACTTGATAGTGATAAACGATAGGTCAATCGGCAGGACCCAACGCGTAGCCGTTTTCGAAAAAAATCGGTTTGAAAAATGCAGCACTATTCATATATCTGGAACGTTGCTAACGTGCCCGACTACCACGCGACCGGCCAGGGTTTTATTCCCGACCACACATACATTTTTTTTATGAATTCATTTTTTTTGCTACCCGACAGCCCATGTTTATCTATCAACAATTTTGTCAATTTACGTACGAAATGAGTGGATTGGAACACTATTATTTTTCATTATCAAACACTGATTTATTACAAAATGTTACAAAGATTCACAGGGCATTTTGGTTTACAATTATTGTTTATTAGTCCCTATCACTGTTGTTTTCTGAACAGCCGTTGCATCTATTCGGATGGTAGTTATAATAAAAGCATGAAAAACATAAATTGTTTTCACACCACGCACATTTTATGGATGCAACGTCGTCGCACTTACAATGTTTTTTCGAAAGCGACAGAGGAAAGCATATTTCGTTTACATTTAAAAATATAACTCTTTCTTTAATCAATTTGGCGGCAAAAATCTATTTATGGTCGAGAATTGAACCCTGGCCGCTGGGGTGGTAGTTGCCAGCGCTGCCACCGAGCTACGCCGTCTTCTCAAAAACATTAGCAACGGTGCAGGTATATGAAGTGCTGCGTTTTTCAAACCGGTTTTTTTTCGAAAGCGGCTACGCGTTGGGGCCTGCCGATTGGCCTATCGTTTGTCACTACCAAATACTCTCCTACCCCAAAAGGACTTCAAAATCCGTGTGACCAACGTCGCGCCCTTCCCTTGTTAGATGAATAATTACTTGGTAGCTAAATGCGGTTAAGACTGAATGACTGACGAGGGATAATGTGGACGTGGTCAACTGGTTGAACACTGCTGTTTTCATTGGTAATTTTCATCTTAACATTATATTTTCAAAATAAAATTGCATTTAAAAAAAACGGATAAATACTAATGACATATTAAAGGCGTTAAAAATTGAAGATTTAAGTTCTTAAAATTTCCATAACAAACGTGCAGGGTCCTTTCACTTTTATACAATCTTTTTTGGTGTAAGTTGTATCATTTATACCTCACTTATATAATTCTAAAATATCACCTTGGACATCGAAATCTCAATACTTGTTAATTATCAAAAGATACTTTCTTATTGAAGCTAATATCTTACAAATAAAAAAAAAGCGGAGATTTCGAGTTATTACTGGAATATGTTACTTTATATTTTAGAAAATCAATATAAACTTTATTGTATTTCCTATAATTGTTCTGAATTGTGTTTTTTAGGCTGAAGATTGTAACAAAATGCCAAGACGTTATTTCCAAATGCTTGACCATGCTCTTCAGTAAACCTAATGGACGTGATTTAATTGATCAACTACGACCTGTGCAGAGTATGTTAAGTCGATTATAAGTTTCGAAATAGTAAATCGTCGATTGACGAATATTATAAAACAATAGTAATAACGAGTAGTATACAATTAATATCATTGATGTAATTATTGTTTTCTTATATACTATTTCTTTCTAATAAACGTGCTTGATTTCATTTGTAATATACATTGTTACATGTCGAGTACCAAGGTCCTGCATCCAACATGCCGGTACGGACGACGTTGGTCGTTTCTTGCCTTACGGAAAAAACCCCAAGAAAAAACTGTAACTTCCGAAATTCTTTAGTCGCCACCGATAACCGACCAATGAGAGCCGTCCGCGCTTCCGCCTAGTGCCAAGGTTACCACTGTTTGTTAGAATTCAATCAATTCTTTTTGGAAATCCATGTTTGTTCTAATTAGTTTTTCTATTCTCATAATTCGGGACAAATAACTTTTTCCTATTCGCGTGAACCCTCATTAGTTAACGATGTAACCCTTTGCTCTCCGCTTATATTTCATAAACTATGGGGTCCGCTTTTCATAATACTCAGTATATAAGAGTTTAACCGACCTCGAAATGGTTAAAAAATACAAATATTCTGTTTCCAAGAAATTCATGTTAGTTAAAGGTCCGTCATATTGGGCCCGTCATCTTTAATTTCGAATTTTTAACTACAGAATCGAAATCAGTACTATCGAAAATCTTTATAACACGAGTATCATAGATATTAAATGACATTTGCTTTTTCCAACTATATCACAGTCGGATATATTTCATCCACCATCTTCGATCACAGAATTTTTTAATTTTAAGGTTAGATTCGGATTCAGCTACCTCAAACACCCCTAAAACACTAGCTTTCCCTTGATTCGTTCTTTCAGCAACTCTACGTCCTCCAAATTTTAAGGGGCGTGCGTGGCACCAGCGTCATATTATAAAATGATTGCCCTAGTACATGGAAAAAAAATTTGTCACTGCAACAACAACTTCGACGTTCGTTACTACAACCCCCAGTAAACATACGAACAGCATTTATGTGCAATGAAGATTACTGCTACAATGTCTTAAAATTTATTAATTGATTTTGGTATTAGGTATTACGTAGTATGGTTAAATTTATGCAAATGTAAGAGTGAAATTCATCTTCCTGTTAAAAGACATTGACATATGATGATTGTTATTACAACAGCGGAAGTAGTCATTATTTTTACACGTTCTTTCAAAAAGTTCTGTAAATATTATAGTTATCATTATTTTAATTAAAATATATCAAACATGCAACCAAGATAATAGAATTACTTATAAAAAATTATTCTATGCTTACAAATGGATTGGTGTAACAATTTATATTTGGTCGAGGAAAGTTCTGTTTATTTTTCTATTGACTTGAGACGACTTCAACAGACAAAATTTTCCTGCAGACCTAATATTATGTTTGACGTCGTTACTAAAGGATAGGGAGAAAACCACTTTAAATAACTCCTTGAACCTTAAAAAATTTAATTAAAAGCTTAACCCATTCACTGTCAGGTTGAAAAGAACATTTCGTGGTAAAAATGTGTTGGAAAAAAAAGTTTTCAAACCTGTATAAAGATTTCACTATAAAGGTTTTTGGGAATCTTAAATCTGAATTTGATATCAGATTTTCAAAATTCAAAATGGCGTATCTAATATGGCGAATCAAATGTTACGTCCGCACCATAATGAAGACTAAGTCACCTAGTCTGGTGGCTTTAACTAACCGTAATATACTATAACTTTGCCCTGTTTTGAGTCAATGCTTGCGCACTTTACTCGGGATTAAGGTATGCCTCTAATTACCGTGGGAAGAATGAATAAGATTGGATATAGGATAAAATTGATTCTATATATTGCGACGGTAACTTCTCGTCAACAAAACGTAACTCAACAAAATCGGAATTCGGAAGCGTAGGTAGTCTGGGCAAAATCGAAATGTTGGACGCCAGGTATCCACAAAGGAATACCATGAGCTCTAAGCTCGTTATCGATATTCTAAGAGTCGCGAAAGATAATCACTTCAGGGTAACTGATTGCCACCAGGCAAACTAAACCTAAAATTGCCAGCAGGCGAACTAAAGCTAAGGGCTCCACGACCAAACGTACCAGATAGAGGGGCCACACGGCCAAGCTAAACGGATAGAGGCACCATGGCCAAGAAAAGACACAAAACGTAACTAAACCTAAAGGCTACCCGGAATTCGAAAGAATTGTACTAAATCAAACCACTCTACGTCCCACGGTACGCCGCTGCAGAGGCTAGCTCGTTGAAAGCATCGCAGCGTTCAAGAAGTAAGGAGGGAGGGAATTAAGCCAAGGACTTAGGGGGAAAGCGATAAGAAACACTATAATAAAATAATTCAAAGTAATTAGTTAACGCAGCGGTGCTGTATTAAGCAAGCAAAAATCCAGAGAATCGATCAGCTCAACGAAAAAATGTACAAAAGCAATAATTCAAGCATTAGTGAAGGTGAGAGCGGAAACCAAGCATATGTTTACCAAAGTCTTAAAATTAATTCACAATAATCGGTATCCAAAATAAAGAAGCTATAGAATGCAAACGAAGTTATAATAGCCTAATTTAACATCGATATCTATAGACGGGTCCGATTTATCGGAAAATCGCAACAACGCAATACGTTAGACGTTAGCGTCCACGCGATAAAACGCGGGCTCGATACTTCTTAAGAACAATATTAACGGCAGATAATACGTTCGGAATAATCTGATTAATCGAAATAAATTAACAAAATGGAAATAAACTAATAAAGTCGTTTTGGATATAAACTAACAAAATTGAAATACTGTTGTGCCGTAACGTCTCGCAGACGAAGGAGTCCGGTCGAGAGATTAGAGCTAAGATATTTTTGAGATCGTTGCCGGTAATAACAAATAATGTAATAGTAATGTAACGGTAATTTATTTATTTATTTATTCCAGAGTTACATATAAACATTTGCAGTTCGATACAGAGTAGATATTATTTTACACAATAACACACTATACCGTCGCAAATCCTGCAGAGGAAATCGAAATTCCCTGTTCGCAGGTCCGGTTTAACAGAAACTACAGAGTAGATATTATTTTACACAATAACACACTATACCGTCGCAAATCCTGCAGAGGAAATCGAAATTCCCTGTTCGCAGGTCCGGTTTAACAAAAACAAAATATAACAAAACGCTGGTTAGTTATGCTGTGATTTTCACAGCAATCACCTCCAGCCATACTCATCATTCCGTACAATTCATTCATTCTGAAGGTAGCATGTCTCCGAGTCGGACTTCCATACTCAGATCTTGCTCTCCTTCACACATTCATACACTCATATAAAAAAACTTTGGTTAGGTTACGAAAGTCTTTATTTACTCTCTTCGTTCCAACTCTAATTAACCTCATTTGTGTGTTGTGATTAAAATAGTGATATATAATCTTCTTTAACTTTACCCGTCCCTGATAGAAATCATTCTACTCCCCGACCAGGACCAGCTAGCAGCAGACCACTAAATGTCGAATAACGGCATTTCATGGTCCGCTACCTGTCAGTCCCGGCCAGGAAACAGAATAACCTCTACCAGGGGTATTTTTGTCTGTTTAAGCTAAATAAACTAAAAATAAGTTAGAGATTCTATATTTTTGTCTAGTTACTATTAACGTGACGCTGTTACACGTTATTGCACGCTAAATAAGATTACATTGCACAAGTTATAAGATTCTATATTTTTGTACATTATTATATTTTAGTCTTATCTACATAATCTTTCTTATGATCTATTCTTTGTGTTGAAGCACTTCGGTTTAACAATTTCTGACTAACATAGCTCTTGCCGTAGTGAGTCTTTCTGTTGACGCATTTTTACTTCTTGCATATGCTATTCTTGCGTAGGAGTTGAGCCTAGCCGGGCACGTTAGTCCGACGGCACAAGTAACTCTGTAATGTGGAAACATCTTCTTGTGCTGGATAGCTGAGTCACATTTACATGTTGAAGTAAAAACAATTTCATCAATAACTACTATATCATTATAAGGTGACTGCTTTTTAAGTGAATACATTGAGTTTGTGAATATTTGTTTACCTCTTATTCCTCTATCAAAATAAAAAATCGCTTTGTTCGAACCTAGGTAGTTGATGTCTCCGTATGTCATCCTATGACAAGCCGAATTGTTAATATGTTGTCCAGGTGCAGCCATTGCCTCCTTTATTCTTGTCTTTTTGTTATTTTCTTCCGCCATTTCATCAATCTTGTCGAAAACCGTTTCTATAGGTTTATATCTTTCTAAATTCGGATCTATTGTAACTTCTAAATCATTAGTTGTTCCTTTAATAAATTTTATATATTTGATATTTGCTTTCCCATTTCCTGTTTTTTGCATCCATGTGTTTAATATTTCATTCGTTACATTGTCTAGACTTTTAATGATTTTAGAGTATGAGTTTATCATTTTATTGTAGTTATATTTGGAGATACGACGATGTTGTCGATTATTGTATAATTTACATTTGCCCTTAGCACAAATGTATGTTCTAATGTCCAATGTTATACTATTATTCAATGCTGAGTCTTCTCTTGATTCGTACTTACTATTACTGATTTCTTTTTCCATGAGTGGTTATATTTTTCTCTTTCAGAAATCCTGTAGTTTAGAGTATATTACACCTTGGTGAGTAGCTAAGTCTTGGTTACAAATTGATTTAAGCCACAAGTTAATAAGCTGGCAATCTATTTTCATTGTTGTTTTTGTTTTATTCATTGATTCTAAGCCAATCTTCTATTTTTTTTATATTTGTTCTTTTTTGTATGTCTAGGACTTTGAGTTCATTTGGTAATTTATTGAATATACTAATTGCTTTATTATAGCTAATTTTATTACTAACAGTTTTATTATACTTTGGTGTAGTAATTTTATTACTAACAGTTTTATTATGCTTTGGTGGTATTATTATTTTATGTCGAGTTTTACTCGCCGCGAGATGATTTTATTTCAGTTCCGTCGTCGTCGTCGTCGTCGTCGTCGTCTTCGCACGTCCATCGCATTTTTTACACGACAGATGGCGCTGACTGTTTTTAACAAAAATTTAGAACAATTAATACTACAATATATTGTATCGCACTAGATCAGTTGAGTGATTGCCTTAAGATATCGAATGAGAACTTCACAAATATTAAATCTATAATACTCTTTTAGTTCAAGTATATTTACCCTTCATTCAAGTAAATATTATTAATTATTAGAAACTAATCACATGTAAGTTTTGACAAAAATTTTCATACAAAATTCAAACATTAATTTTATTTTTATCTATTAAACATTCAACCACAGATTTCATAAGAACAAATTAAATGAAGAATATATATTTTAAAGAAAAAATTACTTTGATTTTTGATTTGAACTAAATATGTAACTGATTGTAAGCGTGCAAATGAGGAGGAAATCTTCTTTCCTCATGGTAATCTTTTGGTTATGATTATCACGGTAGAAAGCTTACGAAATTCCTAAATGACTCAACTTCTTTCTAAATGAATTTCATTCTACACTTAAGAATATACTTTCCTTTCAAATTTATATATATTTTTGTGTTCCTAAGAAAAATCAATTTATAAATTACATTTATATGGCTTTTAACATTTTCGACAACGCAATATATTTATCTGATTAGTGACATTGCAATGTATTTTGTGACGTACTGGTCCTCGTAAAAAGGGCCCAGGGTCTCGCAAATGCAGCTATCGCAATACTAGGGGAGAGGGGGAAGGGATCGAAGAAAGGGGGCACTGTGTAGAATGAGAAAAGAAATATAATTAATAAAATAATGTACAGTAACCAAAAACTAACAAAACAACGAAAAGAAAGAAAAGAACAGAAAAGAAAAGAAAAGATAATCACGCTTGCACTCACGCGGGAGCACGCAGTGTCGGAGGGCTTTAACTGGGATTGGTGGTAAGGGGGGTCGGGGAATGGAGGGGAACAATATCTGGGCGCCAGCTACTTATTCGGCGTAGCACCGACGAGTGACCCCGAGAGGCCCTCGTTTGTTTACTCGACGGGATATGGCACGGCTAGCGGAGGGAGGGGTTAGGGGGTCTCAGGGAAGAAGGTTCTCGATCGCAAAATGGCTTCTTACAAAATTACCTCGGTTTAAACGCAAAAAGGGAAAAGGGAAGGGAGAGGGCACGGGGGTTTTCCCAAAAAGGGCGCAAAATACAAAGGGGACGCACGCAATATACCACGGGCCTCAAGTAGGTGGGCGGAAGGCCCGTCGCAAGTACAATAATAGCTAGAAGGATGTCGGACCACGTGGGTCGACTCGCGGTGTCCTGAAGGGACTTACAAAAATCTAATAAGCAGGTACTAAGGGGGTGATAGGGGAGGGATGGCTAATAGGGAAGACTCAATCACTCAAAAGTACTCACTCAAGCAATCCACGCGCTCGATATAATCCAAAAAAAATGGTATCCACTTGCACTCTCGCACTATCTCTCGCACTTCGCAATTTACAAAATCTGCATACGCTCTCTACACTATCCTGGCTCGAAGTGGCTAAATTTCCGGTCGTCCGGGTCCTCGTGGCCTTCAGGGCCTCGCTGATTGGTGGTGGCTGCTCCGCTGAGAGGGCTACGCGCTTCGGCATTGGTTGGCAGTTCCGGCATGGCAGGGCATTGGTCCTTTTCGAATTTGCCGTGTTGCCGGGCCTTCCAGGGCCTCGTGTCGAAAAAAAATAATACGCGCAATGAAGAATATTTATAAAAAGGAAAAGAGAAGAAATGAAAGTTTATGTAAATATAATTTGGAATTACATAATAAAGTACAATCTTTTAGATGAATGAACAAATAATATGTTTAGCGTAATCAAAATGTAATTTTCAAATATTTATAGTCTTTGAACATGTTACTTTCTTGACTATTCATTTGATTTAGTGTAATATGCATGTAAAATTATATGTTACAACATGTAACATAATTTTGAATTAATAAATTAATACATGTTTGAGTTATAGTGTAATATAATTTCCAACAAATAATTTTGCAACATTATATTCATGTTTCAATAAATTACTTGCTTCACTTCAATATAAAAACTGTTATTCGTATAATATTTCTACAAACAATAACTAGGCAAAGATATTTAATATGTCATTCATCTGGTAATATGTATGATACTTTACAACTGAAATTTATAATTAAAACACTATACACAATTGCCAATACCATTAAGTGCAACAAAGAGACTTGAATTTAGCAGATAGTAACAGTATCATATTTGTTATAAAAGATATATTCTAATATTTATTATGTTCTTGTTGAAATAGAAAACAAAAATTTAGAACAATTAATACTACAATATATTGTATCGCACTAGATCAGTTGAGTGATTGCCTTAAGATATCGAATGAGAACTTCACAAATATTAAATCTATAATACTCTTTTAGTTCAAGTATATTTACCCTTCATTCAAGTAAATATTATTAATTATTAGAAACTAATCACATGTAAGTTTTGACAAAAATTTTCATACAAAATTCAAACATTAATTTTATTTTTATCTATTAAACATTCAACCACAGATTTCATAAGAACAAATTAAATGAAGAATATATATTTTAAAGAAAAAATTACTTTGATTTTTGATTTGAACTAAATATGTAACTGATTGTAAGCGTGCAAATGAGGAGGAAATCTTCTTTCCTCATGGTAATCTTTTGGTTATGATTATCACGGTAGAAAGCTTACGAAATTCCTAAATGACTCAACTTCTTTCTAAATGAATTTCATTCTACACTTAAGAATATACTTTCCTTTCAAATTTATATATATTTTTGTGTTCCTAAGAAAAATCAATTTATAAATTACATTTATATGGCTTTTAACATTTTCGACAACGCAATATATTTATCTGATTAGTGACATTGCAATGTATTTTGTGACGTACTGGTCCTCGTAAAAAGGGCCCAGGGTCTCGCAAATGCAGCTATCGCAATACTAGGGGAGAGGGGGTAGGGGATCGAAGAACGGGGACACGGTGTAGAATAAGAAAAGAAGTATAATTAATAAAATAATGTACAGTGATGAATGTAAAACTAGAAACTAACAAAACGGAAAAGAAAAGAAAAGAAAATATGTTCACGCGTGCACTTGGGAGCACGCGGTGTCGGAGGGCTTTAAATGGGATTGTTGGGAAGGGGGGTCGGGGAATGGAGGGGAACAATATCTGGGCGCCAGCTACTTATTCGGCGTAGCACCGACGAGTGACCCCGAGAGGCCCTCGTTTGTTTACTCGACGGGATATGGCACGGCTAGCGGAGGGAGGGGTTAGGGGGTCTCAGGGAAGAAGGTTCTCGATCGCAAAATGGCTTCTTACAAAATTACCTCGGTTTAAACGCAAAAAGGGAAAAGGGAAGGGAGAGGGCACGGGGGTTTTCCCAAAAAGGGCGCAAAATACAAAGGGGACGCACGCAATATACCACGGGCCTCGAGTAGGTGGGCGGAAGGCCCGTCGCAAATACAATAATAGCTAGAAGGATGTCGGACCACGTGGGTCGACTCGCGGTGTCCTGAAGGGACTTACAAAAATCTAATAAGCAGGTACTAAGGGGGTGATAGGGGAGGGATGGCTAATAGGGAAGACTCAATCACTCAAAAGTACTCACTCAAGCAATCCACGCGCTCGATATAATCCAAAAAAAATGGTATCCACTTGCACTCTCGCACTATCTCTCGCACTTCGCAATTTACAAAATCTGCATACGCTCTCTACACTATCCTGGCTCGAAGTGGCTAAATTTCCGGTCGTCCGGGTCCTCGTGGCCTTCAGGGCCTCGCTGATTGGTGGTGGCTGCTCCGCTGAGAGGGCTACGCGCTTCGGCATTGGTTGGCAGTTCCGGCATGGCAGGGCATTGGTCCTTTTCGAATCCGCCGTGTTGCCGGGCCTTCCAGGGCCTCGTGTCGGCGGTGCGGCGCTGGCTCTGCCGGCACGCGTGTGGGCTGCGCGCGCCGGCCAAGATGGCGGCCTCCAGGCCTGTCAAGTCCTCCCGGGCACGTCCGCGGTCTCGGAGGGAGAGGGCTCCGCCGCTGTCAGACGGGATGTTTTCTTGCCCGTGTGACGGGACTGCACCGGGGATGCATATTGGTGGCGATGGTGGTGGCTTTGCGTCCATCCCACGGGCGACTCAGGATGCTGTTCCTCCTGCCCATGCCATCCCTGCCTTCCGCTGCCTCGGCCACGTAGCCGCTCTCGCGGTCCATTCAGGGATGCTGTTCCCTCGTGGCAGGTCCACGTTGATGTCCTCGATGCTGGTGTTGTTGGTAGGTCCTCGGAGATGGTCCTCGGAGATGGTCCTCGAGTCAGTGCCCTACGGGGGATGGTGACAGGGAGGGAGGGGTGGAGGGAAGGGGTCTTAATGCTAACTACAATGAACCTAAAAGAAACTAAATAAACGCAATTACTTATACTTAACGGTGAAACGCAATACTCGAGGCCTATGGGACCTCGAGCCAGGAAGCGGAGGGGAGCCTGCAGTAACATTTTTGTTACAAACTCCCCCCCGCTTAGACGAAAGTACCATTCTAAGGGTACTTGAGCGGTCATTCATACGGGAGGAGGGGAGGAGGGGAGAAAGGCACTGACAGGGGTGAAGGGGTCTACTAGGGTACAGGTAGGGGTAGGGTAGGGTGAAATAGGTACTCCTTTTTTTTTTTTTTTTTGTAATATTTTAATCCGAAGGGAAGAAAAGAAACCAATACTAACAAAAATAAACTCTACAATCTTTTTAAGAAAAAAAAATAAACTGAAAGGGCCTTTTCATGGCTTTATATCAAAAAAAAAAATAATGAAAGGAGGTAAGAAAAAAAAACTAAACAGGCCACTGGTGGCTTAGGTGCTTTCTTCCTTCAGTGGGGGGAGAGAACCGGGGGCGTAGCGGGGTCATCAGCGGTGGGCTCTGCTCCATGCCCTAGTCCTTGCGCCACCGGTGTGGACAGTGGGCCGCCGCGTGGTTTGGCCCTCCGCACGTCCAACACCGGAACTGGACAGCCGGCTTCTGGGGTTTCGGTGTCCTCGGGTGTAGTGGTTGGGGTCCTCGTGACGGGGGGGTTCTCGGGGGGGGAAGTCCGGATGGACAGGAGGGGTAGCGGTGGAGGAGGGGGGGAGCAGGGAGGGAGTACCCTCTCTGACATCAGGGCCCTCGGGATTGGAGCTCGGGGGGGAAGCAGGGGAGTCCTGGCGGACTGCATGGCGGCGATCTCGGGGGCTCGTCGCGGCCGCTTCTTTATTATTCCCCTTAGCGGGGTGTTGTCCTCGTCCGGGCCCGTCGGGGGTGGCGGCTTACTGGTGTCGGCTGTCGGCTGTTCAGCCGGCTCGGGTAGATACCCTATTTGGGCCCATCGGGCCTCCCTGGTCGCGGGTGGGGCGCTGCCTCCTCGCTTTGGTCCAGGCATTCTGAAAGGGTGGAGGGTC
>NW_014333297.1:421892-422385 GCF_000341935.2 Cephus cinctus | reverse complement strand
GGGCAGCACCTCCTGGACATGATATGTGGCGCCATCTCTGAGAGAAAGATTGAACTTTTGCTAGGAAAATCGGCATTCTGAAGCGCCCCCTATCGTTGATATACGGAACTAAAATTTGTAACATTTTCTGGAAAAATCAGCATTCTGAAGCTCCCTCTATCGTTGATATACGGAACTAAATTTGAAAGATTTTCAAAGCAAAAGTTCACTCGTTCTCTCAGAGATGGCGCCACATATCACGCCCAGGAGGTGCTGCCCTCTTATCGGCGAAAATTCGAACTAATGCGAATTCTTTAATACGAATTTACTGAGGAAAGAGGTGTCGAAGAATAAGGCAGGAGAAGAAGGAAAAGGATGCTTTAGGACGGAGGAGTGTAAGAAAGAGACAGAACTCATTCGTACTTTAGGATATTCGCATAGGGCAAAAGAATATCAACGTGTATATGTGTTACAAGATAATTTATTCAACAAATGCAATAATGATACAGTATAC
>NW_014333297.1:407759-420447 GCF_000341935.2 Cephus cinctus | reverse complement strand
GAGATAAATAAGAAAGTGAAGAATAAAAGACAAGAAAATAAGGAATTAAAGAAGAAATGAATATAGAAGAAGAAGAAAGTTGGAAATGGATATAGAAATAAAGAAGTGAGAATAAGATAATAAGAAAGAAATGATAAAAGCGAATATAAGAAGGAAATGAATATAGAAATGAAGTGAAGAAGTAGAAAAGTGAGGAATAGAGTTATGAAAGTTGAGAAGAAATAAGGAAAGAGATAAATAAGAAAGTAAAGAATGAAATATAAAGAAAGAAGGAAGTAAAGAAGAAATAAATATAGAAAGACAAGAAGGTTGCAAAGGGATAATTGAAATGATTCCAAGAGACCAGTATAGGAGACCGGCTCGAGGAAGAATGAGCGCTCGGAGTCCGGGCACTGCCTCGAGCGCTCCCCCCCACACTTCCCCCACTCTAGAGTCCTGCGCCACGGCAATTTCCATTACTTCTGAATATTCTTCGCCAGCATTTCTGATTTCCAAGTGTTAACATCTAACTTTGTTGATTTCATTATTTTAATATTCCAAACACTTAATTTATTAATATTCAATTTGAATTAATTATTGACAGGGTCTGCAATCGATAATTTCATACACCTTGAAAACTCCTTCTTTGTTGATTAGTGATTGCTTTTTGCAGTAACCTATTCATCAGTCTTACTATTGCTTCTTTTTCTTTACCCACCTTTGATAGAGGTTTCCGCTCATTTCTACCTGAAAATCCTATTCACTCAAACATGTATTTCTCTTTATTTTAATGAACTGGGTCAACAGGAATATTTTTTGTGTGACAGAGAAGAGCAATTGCAATGTTCGTTGCGTTGAATATGTTCGAATAAAAATTTAGAAAAGTATAAAGAATGGAAAGAGAATTATGTAGAAAAATGGAAAAAGTGATAAATACAAATTTTTGTGAAATGGGCCCCTCCCCGCCCATTTCCGTGAGGCACTACCACTCCATAAAGGAGCAACTGCCCCTCCGTGATCCAACACCTTACCTTTGTAGTGTTAACCCCTGAGCCCTGAGACTCAAGGGAAATCCAAATCGGAGATAAGGATAAGGATGCAGTTAGCCAACAATTATTATAAACTATCAAAGCTGCGTACAAAGACTTGGACCAAGTCGTCTGCAGATCAAAAACGCACAATCTATGTCCAGCCTCCACGGCCAGTGAATCGGATCAGCTGATAGTGACGCAGAGTGGGGCAAGGTTGAGTGATTGACATTTTGATTTGATTGAGGGCAGAAGGAATGCAGCATGGGAATAAATGTAGAATGGATATCAGGTTTAAATTTTCTTATGTCGACTGATATCACAAGAGAATGTTACAAAAGAAAGACTTGCAAAAGAATTAAACGGAACAGGATACTTTTATTACGAAAACTGCAAGATTTTTCGTTTATGCGATCTAGGTGGAATATAAAAGTGGAGAAGAAATGAAGAAAGAGATAAATAAGAAAGTGAAGAATAAAAGATAAGGAAATAAGGAATTAAAGAAGAAATAAATATAGAAGAAGAAGAAAGTTGAAAATGGATATAGAAATAAAGAAGTGAGAATAAGATAATAAGAAAGAAATGATAAAAGTGTAAGAAAGAAATGAATATAGAAATGAAGTGAAGAAGTAGAAAAGTAAGGAATAGAGTTATGAAAGTTGAGAAGGAATAAGGAAAGAGATAAGTAAGAAAGTAAATAATGAAATATAAGGAAAGAAGGAAGTAAAGAAGAAATAAATATAGAAAGACAAGAAGGTTGCAAAGGGATAATTGAAATGATTCCAAGAGACCAGTGTAGGAGACCGGCTCGAGAAAGAATGAGCGCTCGGAGTCCGGCCACTGCCTCAGCGCTCCCCTCTACTCCCCGGCTACTCCCACTCCCGAGTCCTGCACGACTGTTAGTAGATACTTCTAAATATTCTGGACCAGGATTTCCGATTTTTAATTGTTAATATCTAATTTTATTAATTTCATTAATTTTTTCAATATTCCAAACACGTAATTTATTAATATTTCAATTTGAGCGTCATTTATTATCGACATATATCAATTTCGATTCAACTTTTATCTACTCTGTATACGTTGCGAGTTTTTTATGTATCTTAAATTTTATATTTTGAATAAATTCGAAAGGAAGTGAACGTACAATAATATTTAATAACATTTGGAAAGTTTTATTAAACGTCTCGAATTTTCAATATTTCTCTGCAACTGATTTTTTTCTTTATTCTCGCTGGTTTTCCAGCTTTTCGTTAATCGCGAAAGTTTGAATATTTGTTCTTCTAGTAGCGGCAGAGATGAGTAGGCCGATTTTCACTGAATCGGTTTTCGTGGTCCGAAGTTGATTTCAGTATTGCTATTGCGGTGGCGTTACATGTAACGCCCAGCAAGTGGTGCCCCCTTAAGCGGCCAGTATTGGAACTAGACTCACGTGTAACAGTTCTGGCACCATAGTCAGCATAGAATTGCTTCAACGTCCATTAGGTGGAAATCTATTTTACAATAAATAAAGTTAAAAGAATGTTGATTGGTAAAGGATATTGAAAGGACGTCAATCTGAAGTTACGTATTTCGCTGGTTTTTATTATTTCCAAATCTCGCTTAGAACCTGAAGAAATTCTTTCACAATCTAATAATTAATTTAATCGTAATTAAGTGTAACATTAACGCCTCGACAACGACGAAGTAATAGATTATAGACTTTTAAGCTAAGATCCTTGCCCAGAGACACACGTTATGATATGCATGTTTATATATATATTATACATACATTATACATACATATATTGTATATATGATATATATACTTATAATACTTATATATTTATATATATATATACTTAAAATTCTTGACTTACGAGGGCATATAAATAAAATCTTATTGCTTAATATTCTTTTATATTTAAATTACATATTGATGATATGTTTTTGTAGTCCCAATGATTAATATGCACAAAGTACGCTTTTCCGCTTTCTTTCTTTCATCGTTTTTTTTTTATCTTTTGTGCAGCCATGTCTCCCAGGCGAGACACGTTTTATGGACGGATTAATCCGGTTGTCCACGGGACATTTCGAGAATCATTTGCGTCTTCCTCAAGAACAAATATTAATTCCTCTCTTCGTTACCATCTCCACTTCCTCCCTTATACTTTTCCCACACATTTTACGATTATCCCACGTCATTTCCACCTGTCACTTGCGGTTCCAAAAAGTGGTCTCGCGTGTGTGGCCACGTGCCATAACCTTCCTCGTTCAGAAAGCAGTGGACTTCCGGTGGACGCTTCGTCGACTCTCGAAAGGTGTCCCGCGCACTTCCGGCAGCACTTGACGAGGCCTCAGATTGTCGTAACCCGGTGCGAGAAACGAACGAATTAAAAAAAAAAAAGGTAAAAAAATAAAATGAAAAGAGGGGAACAAGGAGAATGTTGATCGAAAAAAAAAAAAAAAATGGTGGACAGCCTCAAAATCATACTCTTGAGCTGTGATATCGCCGAATTCAAATTCGCACGAGCCGGACTACACAAGAGTACACATAGAAACGTCTTACGGAACAGTGGACGGTTAAAGGAATATTGGAACACGTGGAGAATGATGATCGGTACCATAAAAATAATGAATATCAAAGGTAAGAAAGCAAAGGGGAAAGTAAATCGTTACGTACACTCACGTGAATTGTCAATCGCAAAAAAAAAAGGAATAATAAAATTTATAAATAACGCGGGGACGATTTTCTACTCAAGCCCCGCCATTCACTGGATTCACAATAATTCACTCACTATAATTAGATTAATAATCGTTTAATTATCGCATCTCGAAAACCCGCTTCTTCCCACTCTTTAATCACCACCCATCCCGCCCCCCTCCCAAATTTCTAAAAAGAGAACACCCCCCACGTGATTCTCACCCCCACCCCACCCACTCGTGCCGCTACGATTTTCTTTTTATTTTTATTAACTTCGTCTGTATATCTATACATTTCCATTCATTCACTTTCCACGTGTTCATTGTTTTGTTGGAGGTGGGTGGTGGGTGGGTGGTGCGGGGGAGGATGTTCGCTTCTTCGATATCTCGTAACATATGTGACGTCACTCTACGCACAGACCTAAGTATATGTGTAACCGCCTATGGCTGTATGCGTGGACATGGACGTATGAGTGTGTGTACGTGTGTGTCTTAACGAGCTTCAAAATTCTTTTTTTTTCATTTTTCATTTTCTCATAAATATCACAATAAATTTCACACTGAAAGCTGCCGATGCTTTTACCTATGTAGCTAAAATGAGAGTTTTCACATACGTTTTCACGATAGCGCATATGTTTAACATACTCGCGGGATCTCGAGAACCGATTTTTCTTTCTACCTTAAATTATGCATCTTTCGTTTCTACCTTCACTTTCCGCTTTACCTTGGATTTATATCGTGAAAAAATTGTCGAGCATAACCCGAAGGGTAGGAGCGCCTAGGTAAAAATTGACCAGGGTAAAAGTTTCAAAGTAAACCAGCAGCTTCGAAAACAAAATCAAAAATCAAAAAAGCTCCTACGCGACAATCTCCTCTCCAAGCGAAACGTACGTTTTAACATGATTCCGTCCTGTGAACATCACGTATTCACGTTCGAGATTACATTACATTCCCGTCACCTTATCACACAGTCTCACTCAGAGTCCCATCGCAAAAAAAAAACTACTAATTTTATCAAGTCACATTATCACTGAAATACAATTTTTTTTTCCCATAAAAGCTCTTTCGTCCCTCCGTTCTCTGTATAATAAAATTCCAATCCTCAAGCTGACAATTCGTTAATTCGTTCATCCTGCTCCTCGCGTAGTCTTGCTGTTAACTTTTTGGTTCGATACTGTTTAAAAATACTTTCTTTTTTTTTCAATTTCAATTCCCCCCCCCCCTCCCCGCGATCCTCTTTCAACAACTTGCGCTCGTCTAATTGTAAATAACAATAGTACGGATGGAGTGTGAACCCATTCAGGATTTGCACAGCGATTAACGTCGATACACAATAACACGTGGACTCGTTGAACTTTTCCTCCGACTCCCATTAACCATGCGGGATTAACGTGAATTATTAAAAAGCTAGATCCTCTCGTAGATCAAAGTGTCGTGAGGTCGTTTAAAAATCTTTGGATCGATATTGACATCTTTGGTGATAACCGTAATCGTCGTGATCGTGACAATAGAATTTCTCATCCACGCCCCCCTCACTTGCTCTCGCGACCAAAATTCATTCCCATCCCGCAATGCAAAAATCATTATGAGAAAGAGAAACGTCCCAGAGGGCTCTACGACGGAGCAAACAATAAGCGATTAGCGTGTTTTTTTTTTTTGAAAAAAAAAAAAAATTTCTTAACGCGTCTTCGTTACGCACGTTATTTCTATACTTTCTCTTGTTTCTGTTACTGTTGCTTGTTCTACGTTTATCATTTGCTCCTGTTGTCGTCGCTGATCGTCGCTCTGTCTTCGGTCGTTTTCGGTTAAACGCGAAACGCATCGTTTAGACGCTCTTAACTACCCCCGAACAATTAAACCTTATCACTTGTAATACGTTATTAACCTAAAATACTCTTACGCGAATACCACTCTATGTATAATATAGATGTATATATATATGCCGTGTACGTATATACATATATATACCACCTGTTAAGTATATATATACATATGTAGTCTCATATATGTATATATATACTATATATAGCTATATAATATAGCGTTACTATCTACTGATATGAGTTAGTTCACTTGTAAAGCACTTTAAATCCAACCTAGAGATACTCGTCGTATCGAATTAGAACGTCCGCGCTCATTAAGTCGGGATAATTCGAAAAATCAACGAGCTTTTCGTTTATCCTCGTCAATTGTTCCTCCCTTACGTTTTACGTGTTTCCTTGGTATCTTTTTGTAACTTCTTTTTCTTTTCCTTCAATTTTCTCGCCGATTTACATTTACTTTTACTTCGCTGCCGAAGTGTGTGTCCTTGCGTTCACGCTCGCTCGAACGTTGAGTGGACCGATCGCGCATTATTTTCGGGGCAAAGGGGGGCAGGGCTGGAGACGACGTCTAATAGGCTGGGCCATTGGATTAAGTAGTAACGATAATTATCAAGAAATAATACACAGGAAATAATTATAGTTAATTGGGTCGCGTAGATTTAACATCCTCGACTTGATATTCATCACGGTCAGTGGGCGGTTCGCTGCTCAGTAAATGGGCGGTCCGTTTACAACTGTAGGCGTGTACTTTGATATGTAAAGTTTTGAGAGGGCGTGTCGATGCACGAATTCCCCGCGAATTTAGGGTCCAACCAAACGCTGAGCGATCAATCGAAATTCGAAAATTTTTTTTAGGGTGACCCATCGGGGATAGATCGGACCGGAGAACCGATCGTGATGTCAAAACTACGCATGTACGTCAATCCCGTTAATCATTTGATACTTGGATCATCGTGAATCGCTCCAGAAATTCAATTCGATACAGCCAAGTGGATGCCAAGTGCCAAATGTTAAGGGAAGCGCGAGTAAGGCCTCACTCGGATTAGAACTTAGGCTATACTTTCCATCATTTTTTTATAATCACATTTGATAGGTTTCGAACTTAAGTACGTGATTCGTGGTTGCAGGGTGCGTTTGTTGGTATCGTTGACGACTTATTATTAGTAAGTCGTAAAAGCAAGGAAAAGGGGCGTGTTCAAATGATGGGAAAGGGAGGTGCAACAAGCTAACGGGAAGGGCTAACGGGAAATGAGCGGATAAATAGGAGGAGCGAAACGCACGAAACGGCAAGTACTTTAAACGCTTGTTAACTATACTAACGGTGTACCTGATATGTACCGATCGAAGCTACCGGAGCCTCGCAATCACAGGGCGCTGCAGTCGCTGCTGAGTTTACTTTCACTGAGGAATTTACCATTCCGTCGATACAAAACGACGCGCAGGGGGCGGTTCAAAGTTTAAATTATCCTCAGTGATTACAGGACACGCCCCGTGACCTCGTCCTGACCTTTATCTTCTCGAAAATAGAAAAATACGAGTGTGTCAGCTACGCTATCGTAGGTAGAGACGTGTCGTATAAGCTACGACTCGATGGATTACGATGATAAATACAATTGCTACCGATATTATCAATAATTATTCATTAATTCGACTAATTGTAGTTAATAAACTCTTACTTTTTTTTTTCTCAAACTTTCCCTATTCCACTTTCATCCTGTCTTATACCCCTATCCCTTCCCTCTCCGATTTCCACTACTCCCTTACACGCAAGCGCACGCGTACGCACTCCCGTATACGCAGAGACACATTTGCACGAGTACACGTCAAAGTTTGCGTTTCGATGACAGAACTGTAGTTATTATGAAAAATCAAAATAGTACATGTATCAACAATCATTATGTTTCAGACTACAATCCAGTGATTATCAACGCTAATGACTACTGGACCGTAAAGGCGGAGTCTAGATTATAGATGGGCGGGGCCAATTACGTCACATGCTCTCATAAGTTAATAGTGACCAACTTGAACATTAAAAATCGCTGGATTGTGAGAATAAAAATAAAACAAAAAATTCCATCCTACTTCGCAAACACACACACACACGCACGTACGCATACATCTCACTCTTTCCCCCCATCTTTCTATTTCTTGCTATTAATTGCGGATGCGTGTAACAAATGCCCAGTGATCGGCACGGATAGGTCCTCTGGTACGTAAATTAATGCTCATTCGGATGGATGAGTCGCGCGATTACCCGGCGGATCTTATCGGGCTACGCCTATCATGTGACTTTTTACCCGACCACGTGAATTTTACGTATTCACATTAAACGTGCGATAATCATGTGGGCGAAGCACACACCTGTATAAATTGGTCGACGTGCTCGCCAATTGGTTCGCGCCACGGTAACAGCCGGTGATGCCGCCCAATTCGCTGACCACGAGTCTCGGTCCGATTTCCGTTAGTTCGATGTTCGCGCCACCGTAGCGCCACGCTTCGGTAAGATTTCTAAAGCTCCGGCAGAAATCGGATTGAGATTAAAAAAGTCCTTGCGGGCCGCGCGGCTGGATTGACATTAGACGATAGGATGTGTGACTTACGGTAAACAGTTTCATAGCATGACTCGAGACCAACAGGAAGGCACTTGGGCAAAATATGTGCCGAGTTGGCCGCCGTTCTAGTTCACACGGGGCGCATGGTTCCCGCATGCGCATGTAATATCGCGCGCACAATTGCGTTTTTGTGTTTCTCTCTATCTCTATATCTCATCTGTGTCTTCGGCGTGTGTCTGTATATCGGTGTAAGATCGCATTAACTCTGTCAGTAGCTTGACATGTGAATATGTTACTGTGTGTATGTCTGCACTTATCTCCGTATGTGTTTCAGTTTACTTACAATTTCTCGCTACGACTTAACCCTATGATATGTTCACATTCGTTATATTAATTAAACACTTTCTTTACCGTGATAACGGATTTTTCTCTCTTTTTCCCCCCTCTTTATAATAAGTTCAGCCCGCTCTATTTTTTTTTAAATCATTTTTCACACGTCGCCATTTCATAATTCCCGTTTCCAACCCTGACCTCTTAAGCTTTCTTTTTTCATTTCATTCTTACATGATTTTTTTTTAATTTTCCTAAAACGTCGGGATACGTAATACCAAACTCGACAAACTTCGTTTCGCCATTCGAATAGTGAGCCTGCGCTCTGAAATTCTGTCTTCACCCGAAACAGACGATTCGACTCTGTCGGTTCCCTGATCGTGACGCAGCTCTTTGCCGAGAACGCAATCCTAACGAAATAACCCCCGTCATCCCGACGCTGATGAGAAACATAAATACACGCTTCTTAGGGCACCTTTGGTATTAAGCTTGTTCGTCGTGTTCGTAAACATGTATATATTAGTGCGGCGAATAACGCGCGCTGTGTTCATCAAACCCACCCACCCCTTCCCCAACCCCCCAAAATTCCCATCTCATTACAGTTCCAAAATTTGCCGTACACTGAAAAAATTCGCGTCTCCACTTTTTTCCCCCTCCTCGTGAATCCTCGTCGCCTCGCAGAGCTCCTCAGCTACTCCGATTTTTCCAACTGGACTTCAGCGACTCTGCTGTCACCTGCGTGTGTACGTTAAAGCTTCACCTAGTCTTTCGCGATCAATAAAAAACTTTCGTCAACCCTTCTCGACAAATCACGGTCTTTGTTACATCGACCTTTTTCCTTCTTTCTTATCCCCTCCCCTCCCCCCTCCCCAACCCTACCCGTTGTGTCGTCGCCCCTCCCCAGATACAAGATTTTTAACCTATTAATTCGTAATACAAGTGTGTAATTTGCGGTGTGTCGTGACATTAACAGTGCCTTTTTACATGCCAACGAAATTCTACACGACTTCCGGCGAACGCTATTGCTGCAAGTGCAGTGCGCCTGTTTCGCCATCTTGCGTCGATACGCGAAAGCGGCGCGATCGGTTTATTCGCTTTTACGGATCCTACGGAATGATGTCCGATACGATATTACAATAAATAATTATAAACATAACGCCACTCGCATAGGGCCCGCCTTTCAATAAATACGGTAAATTTTATCTAGGGCCCCTTTTTCGCACGTCGCGTCATGCACTGGGTCCACTTTTACCACGCAAAACGCCATTATGCTCCCTGCTTGTATCTAGTGGTACTTTAGAGTAGAACTGGCCAATCGATGGACGCTTCGGGCCCAGGAACTCAGCGAGAGATCATTTATAAGCAGAAGCCTCCCTAAAGTACCCAGAAAAGGACGTGGGTCTAATAAAATAGACAAAAATAATAATAACAGGGTAAGTCCCAAAAAATATATCTAGGACCCGCGCTTAAGGATCACCGCCGTATTAGCGAATCGCGCTATTTGGTCAGTCGCCATCTTTCATTCCTAATCATTATCGCTCCCGTCTTTATCATTGATCCCCAAATACTTTCTATCGCAGTTTCCATGCCGCCGCATTTCAAATGATTCTTCAACTTTTTTTTTTACACCCATTTCCCTACTGATACCGAAATCACATTCGCCAAGTCGCTCTTCATTGTTGCATTCTTTTTTCTTCTCTCTTCTATTTTTCCATCCACCCGTGACGTCATCATTGCTGAAATCCTCTCTGCGTTTCACTGTACCACTCTTCTCACATACCGTTGACGTCGATCTTAAGATTGCCCATTCTCCTCTCCCTTTGATCCCTGAAATCATACCAAAGTGTTTAAATTACGTCGGATCGTGGCGCCATCTGTGCTCCCGTCTCGGAACCACAGCGCGCAGTAGTCGCCATGGAGAAACTACAGTCCAAGGAAGGCTTTGGAAGGAAGGAAGTCTAGACGAGCGTTGCGTATACACCGATCGAATTTCTGCGACCAACTTTCTAGGTGACAAGGATCGATCAATGCTACATAATATTAAAGACCAGCCGTGCGCCATTATGACTAATTGACGTGGAAATAGAAAATCGTAAAAATTCAATTCGTCGATCACGTCCTATTACGAGGGCGCACGGAGTGAATTTAATATTGATTGCACGAAAGTTCGTTAGAGATAGATTAAAATGCAAAGTAATAAAAAAATATATATATATATACTTTGTGAAGAGCAATCACTTTTGGTGCAAGATATCTCTAGGGGAGTGACAGGAGAGCAGTGGGGGAGAAAAGTGAAACGATCAACAAAGCGGAAAAGGGGGAATTTGAGGAACGCAAAGAAATTTAAGCCAAATACCAACCGTATTAAATAAAAAAAAGTCACGGAGAGACGAATAAATTTTTTTTTAAGGAATTCAATTTTTAATTACCAAACACGGTTATTCTAGTTCGGGATACCCACTGTGTTGCGATTTCATTATATAGTTTTTTTTTTTCCCTCAAGAACACAAACGTTTCCTTGACTTGACTTGACGCTTTCGTGCAGACGCAGTGCTTGGAGGGAAATCATCAGTCAGGAAAAAAAGAAGCTCGAGTTGGGACAATAAAGGAAAGAAGTAAGAAAGCAAGATCAGCGAAAAACGCAAAGAACAAAGGAAACGGCGAGCAGGAAGTCAAACACGTAAGGAACGAAGGAATCGAATAAACTCAAAGAAAAGATTCTGATATTCTTTCAAGTTAATCATAGAACGTGGTGATTTTTTCTTTCGCTTCATAACCAAAGAACGGACTCGCAAATCGCAATCAATTTCACAGAGGACAATTCCTTCCCGCATTTCATTTGCCGAGCGTTGCCGTACAGCACGTGACAAAGGAAAGAACAGATCCGTGAGTGAGAGAGAGAGAAAAAAGTCACCAGCGTCGGCCGATCGAGCGCAATGAAAAATTAGAATCGAAAAATCGGGTGACGCGTCGCCCGTGAGAGTCGGCGAATCGCGATCAAAAAGATCGAGGCAGATATTCAATAGTGACGTCACGACAGTCCCAGTCGTGTATGTATGGTAAAACAGCCAATAAAAGTCCATTACTATTAGTCACATGGTAATTGGCACGGTGGGGGTAAGAGCACGCTATCGACTAAATGCCAAGCAACCATCGACCACCCAACCACCATGGTTCGCTGATATACATTATGTACACACGCATTCGCACGCAGAATGTCGGCGATACAATAAAATCACGCAATGCGTAAAAACGAAGCCTTTACGCTTTAACATTGATTCTCGAACTTCGTATAATCTGCCTCGATGGTTCGCCGGACTTGCCACTCGTGATTTTCCGAGAGAGAGAGCGAGAGAGAGAGATAGATAGAGAGACGGGAGCTGGGAATAGAGAAACAGACATTATTAACCGTGTATAAAGAGTGGAAACCTACTTCGATCCAGACATTTGTAAAGCCCACCTCGGCCATTTTAGACTTTGCGTATTCGATTCGTATCGCTCCCCGGTCTGAGGAGAGGAGAAAGGATCCTTGGAGTGTGGCCATTGCTTGGGCCGCGTAGCGAACGTCCTGATATTCGACAAAGGCCACCGGAGAGCCGCCCTTCGTGTGCATACGAAGCCGACAGAAACCAGGAAAACTGTGCAGAGACAAATCAGAGAGAAAGCGTACAGTAAACGTGCTTTTCTTTTTTCTTTTTTTTTCTTTTCATTTCTTTTCTTTTTTTTTTTTTTTTTTTTTTTTTTTTTTTTTTTTTTTTTTTTTTGAGGTTACGTTGCTTCGCGATTACAGGGGATACCCGGAGACTTCATTGATGCTACGTGGGTTCGTGGCGCAGTGCGTGAGACAGCAGATAGACAGTGGAGTAGACGAGGGAGAGAAGAACAGAGGAGGCAGACACCTACGGCAGTGCGTGTTTTGCTAATAAAGTGAACTAACTAAGGACTTTACTTGTTGGACGTGAAAATGTCAATTTCCATCGAATGCACGTGAAACTTGCGGTAGCCAACGTCATACGGATTTCCCATATTGCATCCCCAAGTACGCATCTTCACGAGCGCGGCTATCGTTTAAATCAAACAAAACAAAAGTCGTATTTTTTTCTTTTTTTCAATATATTTCTTTTTTTAAACGATCGCCGCATTCCCGCCAATCGTCGGGCACGTGACGCTATCCTACTGCGGTGCCAATGTACATTGTGCACAACGGGAGTCATCGGTTGACGAATCTTTTTTCTTTTATTTCGTGCGTTCGGTCGCTTTCGCGCGAAGGTTCTTATCGAATGGGGCGACGCGG
>NW_014333297.1:407213-407422 GCF_000341935.2 Cephus cinctus | reverse complement strand
ATAAAGGGGACAGGGCAAAGCGGTTCCCCTTTTGAGATATTGATTATCACGTGGCTTTTTACCTGAAGTTGGAGTAATAGGCCTCGGAACTAGTGATGACGCAATTGCCTCCCCCATCCCCACCCTCACCTCCCACCCCATGGGCTACTTCGAAAACGACGAGCCGAAATGAAAAAATATATATGGAAAAAAAAAAAAAAAAAAAAAAA
>NW_014333297.1:384488-407126 GCF_000341935.2 Cephus cinctus | reverse complement strand
AAAAAAAAAAAAAAAAAACGCGAACCACCGACATTGGCTCGGGGATCGATCCGTAAAATGGGACGGGTCTTTGCGATGCCAGGCACGAAGCCCGCTTCCGGTTCTGGTGGCGGAAGTAAAAAGCACGCACATGGACGAGCCACGAGTCCGACGTAGATATATAGGGCATTTCTATAGGGCGACGATTTTATTTGCGAAGATTCGTTAGCGAGAATTAAGTAAAAATATTTTTTTTCAAAATTCACCCACGACCCCCCCGTTTCTTCTTGTCATCGTCGAACATCGAACTGTACTCAGCGCCACTCGGATAACCCGGGTGAATAAATGTCGTTGCCGTGGCTACTTCCTGCAACCCCCTATAGTCATTATCCATTTGGTCGTATTACCACCCCTTTCTGCTCCAACCTCGCGCACCGTATGTTTCCCTCATTACGTCCCCTTTTAGGCACCCCTTTCCAATGTCCCACTATACGTGCCGCTCGCGCAGAGTTCATCCTGAGAGGTCAGGACGAGCCGAGTGACGGACTTTTTCAGAGGCTGCAAATTTTTTTGGGGCATCAATCAACTTCCGGTCTTGAAAAAGGGACCCGAATTTCTTCGTTTTCGTCGTGAACCGAGGAATGACGTTTTCGGACTACGAATACGTAGTGGATAAGAGATTGACGTATCATCTAACCTGTTGAAGACCTCCTTCAGCTCGTGCTCGGAGACAAACTGGCCCAGATTCGCCACGAAGAGGGTCGAACAGGGCGCATTGCTCACGGCGATGTTTGGCTGCGACGACGACGAACCAACTGGCGACGCCAGAGCGGGCGACGGTAAGAAGTGAGGGAGCGACGCGTGTATCGACGTCAGCGTCGTTGGATGCGGCAGAGACATTGGCGCCTGTAAAATATTAACGTTTGATTAATCAAAAACATCACGTTGACAATGAATATCCACTTTTTTGCAGCTGTCAATTTTTCAAAATAATTGACTACGAAAAAAAAAAAAAGAAAGATACCTCGACACGAGATATTATTCTCTCCAAGTAAAATCGTAGCGTTTGAAAATTTTTGGAAAAATATAAAAAATTGAAAAAATTCAATCTCACTCCCAGAAATTTTTTCGAAATCGTCACGCACGCTCATCTCCCGTTCGACGTCCGTGTCAGGATCGGTACTACACACCTAGGTAGAGCAATCGATCGAATCGCGATAATCGATTGGTCTCGGTAATCCCCAAGAGTTCGTTAACCTCACACGAATCCGTCATACTTGGTTTCCTTCGCGAGGAAGGAAATCGGTTTTTCCGTATTTCACAAAAATTTCTCTGAACTCTGTTTTCTCAAGTATTCCCTAAAAATCGGGTCTCCCAGTGAATTCCCTATAATCCAATCCATTTGCACAGTTCAGATATAGGTATTCGCTCGCAGAAAAGAAATAAACGAATATTCCAGCCCCACGCGACCTCCGGTATCCTTAAACTTGTTTCAATGCAAATATAGATATTGTATGTATAATAAAAAGACTAAAGAAGTGATGCGAATTCAAATAATTCTAATCCACCTAATGCATCGTCAACTCACGAGCAAGAGTTACGTACGCCGAGCACGTATCTCGGACTGAATAAAGCAGCCACATACGTTCCACGTATGAGGATCAACAACTGGTACGCAGGAATATACGCAGTGTACGAATAAAGAAAGCATATTAAATTCGCAGATACCAAATGGGCATCCTGGGCGGAGTACCGAAAAAAATTGTACAACACCAACAACGCAAGGCAATAAAGATATACATAAAAAGAAATAAAAATAAAAATAAAAATAACAATTATCTCTAAGGAGTTTAGGGTTACGTATTATAACGATCATGTATGTATATATCACTAACGTGCATCGGGGCACTCGTCGGCGGCTCCAGAGCTTTGTCTGCAGATAGTCAAAGATAGGAACGTACGGGGACCTGAGGATGCAATGCGGGATGAACCAGAGTCGCATGCTGAAGTGTTCCTGGCAGTTCACCAGCCGTCGAGTACGCCAGAGGATGATGCCAGAGTTCCGGTCCACCGGGGAAGAACGGGCTTCCTAAGTCTGCAAAAGATCACAGAAATTCGATCAGATAATCAAGTTTCCTTAAAATATACATTTTTTTGATAATACAAAATACTGCATGCCAATATAAACGTCGCATCGCATCACACCTTTATACACCTTTTGTACATGTTCATTACAGTTTTGAGTTTAAAAAAAAAATTTTCTTCTTTCTCTCCTTTTTACTTATCTCGACTTCCGTTCGCTTGGAGGAAACGTTTATGGACGACATGAAAATCATGAAAATCGTAATCCACGTGGAAGATAATTTCGTAAAGCGTTTTCTTTTTCCTCCCCCCCCCCTCCCCCCGACCATTGGTCGCGTTGCGCAATGACGTTACGTAACAAGAGTGGAAAATCAAATCAAAGCGAATTAATTTATACGGTATCGTGAGAGAGCTCATTCCTTTTGCGAAATCGTACAGCGAGATAGTTCAGTTTCACCGTTTCCGAATATCATGAATAAGAATGAACGAGCCTTTACTTTTTTTTACTTTTTTTTTTTTCAAATTCTTTTTGTCGCTCGATCTCCGTCGTGCGTTACTTATCCCCTGCTCTCTTTCGTTTTCTGAGAAATAGAAAATTCTCGAAAAACTTTCACCGCCCCCCTCGTACCGCGTCTCATCGTTTTGCGAACCCCCACTCGATCCCACAGCAGAGACCACCTACGGGTAAATTCACCATACGTCGACATACGCACTCTCTGCTAATCGGCTGAGTTTGGTGAATCCAGTGAATTCAGCGAATTCGATAAGCAAAGGTCTGTAGGCTCTCATAATGAACCGCTGTGTATTGACCGGGAACCGTGTCATCGGAACGGCTCTACGCTATTCGACGACTCTAAGCAAACCGATCGATTCCGTCCAAATGAAATGTCCACCGGGTATACCCGTTTAACCGTGTAGAAATAGCAAGCAATTATATCGACAAAGAGCTAGACAGTATTATTTTTTATTATTATATCCGACAATTAAACAAGAGTTTTCGTGTGTACGTGTGCATTTCGTGATAAAGAGAATGAGAGAGATAGTAAGAGAGAGAGAGAGAGAGAGAGAGAGCCATAGAAAGAAAGAGAAGAAGAGAGAGAGAGAGAGAGAGAAGAATGTATAGACCGAAAGAGAAAGAAGAATAGAAGAAAGAAGTCGATGAATCTTTTAGCGAGTGAACGAGGGGTTGCGTGGGGTGGAGGATGTGGGGTGAAAAGGTCACTAGTGTATTATAATAAAAAATATTTCAAAAAAAAATAAAAATAAAAAAAATCCCCAGATACAATAACGAGGGTCTGCCTGGTGGTGACAAAAGGTGTGTAATAGGTGTGAAGGGCTAGGTGGGCTGGTGCATATACTTACGTCCAGTTAGAGGGTGCATCAGAGCAGGGTGCGAGGTGGCTGCTGCAGCGGCTGGTTGCTTTGGTTTGTTAACCTTTGTGTTACTTTTTGCAAATTCCAAACGTATCGTTTGTGGCATATCAGGATCGAATCTAACCCCCTGCTGGAAATAGATTCCCTCGATTAGTATGCACAGGGCTCTTTCGAAAGTAACTCCGAGTCCTTCTCGTTTCTCTTTTTCTTTTTCCTACTTCCCTCCGCCCTGCATCTCTCTGTCTGTCTCTCGTTCGCCTAGCCGAACGCTAGCCGCAGGCTCTCTTTCCGAGCGAGGAAAAACAAAATGTTCGATTTGTCAATTTTTCAAAATTCGACTTTTTCATTCCTTGCTGGGCTCACTGTTGTCGAGCAAAGTTATAGGAAAATTCTGTTTCTAGAAAGTATTTCCGTTTCTGCCGGTCGATCGATACCGTCCTGAACTAACCTCCTCCTACTGAACTCTACCTTTCACGTGACACTTTCCTACCTGAATCGACCTATCGACCTATCGACCCTTCCCAGCTTGACGAAAATATTTTGGCGACTAATACCCTGTGCTTCTATCTTCTGCTGCTCCTTCTGTACCCTCGTCCACATATTTCTATATATCTATGTATAAGGCATATATAGCTACCATCCAGACATGTACCTTTGACCTGGTGACCGATCAACCCCCTGATACGAATTAATGCACTGAATTTAGATAACGCTGAATGCCGACCGAGTGACATTTTCGCACGAAATTCAAAATAGTTTTTTTTTTAAATATATCTCTGGCCTTTCTGCATTTGACGTATGTTAGTCGTAACTTTACACCCGAAAAAAAAGTTTCCAAAATCAAACCGAGAGACAGAGAGAGTATTTCGAGAATTGGGTGAATGAGAAACGTGGGCAGGGGGAGAGGGGGTTACGTGGTGGAAAAAATTGCATATTGCGTGAGGTCAGTTGCATGGTGTGATCAGACCAACCAACAGAAGGTACAAAGAAATATATATACGTATATATATATATATATTTGAAAAAAAAAAAAAAACAATGAAAATACCAGAGAAATAATTAGGTGAATATTTAAAGGCGTTATACAGGTAGAGAAACAGGGAGGGTGGGAATGGAATTGTACAGGGAACCGAATGTAGGGCTGTGACTCAAGGAAGTTTCAGGTTGGAAAGGTCAAAAGGTCAGAACAGAATAGAATATTTAAAAAAACGACATATCGACTAAACCACACAGGGTGCTGTATCTCGCGTGTAACCAATTCTCAAGCCAATTGGATGGATCGGCAGGATTCCTTCTGGATTCATCTTTTTTTTTTCCAGATCCCAAATTTTGCGTTAGGAACAAAATGGATTCTTTTTTTTTGGTTTTGCGAGCGAGGCAGGGGGGCCTGGGGTCGAGCAAGAGAGGTCAGTGGGCAGGGGGGGTGAGGTGGAATTTTTGGTTTGAGGAACCAAAAAACAGAGAAATGAAGGGTCGTGTGTCACTAATTTATAAGAGATAGCGTCAAACCCGTGCTCAGCTTGATTGGAAAATGAAAGAAAGGTTTTCTTTAGTGATATTAAAAGCTCTCCTGTTTTACTGACGGCTCTTTCTTTTTTTTATTCGTTGCTCATCGATTTTAGCTGTCCGTTCAATCAACAGAATTTACTAATTACTATTGAGAAGATTCGCCTCTATGGTCGCGTGATCTTTAAAGCTTTGTATTTCTCTATTGTTACCTGCAGATCCTGTTTCGCCGCCTCTGCTCCAGCCCTCGTGTGAAACGTGACGAAACCCACTGGCTGTGAAAAAAAAAGAAAATCGAAAATCCCATTAAAATCCTTCCTCTACCCACTTCGTCTTGAGGTGATTCGATTACGAGGGCACTTCCAATATTCAGATATAAATTTTTTGTATATTCTCGGCAAGTGCTTAAATGTCGTGTGTATAAAATTTCAAACTAGGCGAAAAGTTGTACACGATAGAACCTAGTTGTACATCTAAAAATTATTTCCTTTCGCCTAATTCCAATCGGGACACGCATTCTCAGCGTGATACCGAAATCGAGGTGAACTCTGCATAATTCTGGGTATTTCTACCGTGGCAAACAAACTGCTTGGGGAACTGCCCCGTATTGATTTGTACGGTTGTACCTAACCGTGCCAGCGACCGAGAGAAGGTCTGAAGGTACGTTCACACAGAAAACAGACATCGGCACGCGCCTAGCGCTATCCCGCCCAATGAGGCCCATCTTTTGTTACCTGGACTGTACGTATCGCGATACTCCTAACGACTGGCGCATTCTGTGCTTTGCTATTGCGTCATTTAAGCGTATTCAAACAGTCAAACACTATGTGGACGTTCGCATTGGGTAGAGTCATTAGTGAGGTAGAACCATCATCCGACATACTGTACCATCGCCATCATCGGCATTGCTAGTAACTGGCAGCCATTATGCTCGTTTCCGTAACGGGTGAAGAATTTAGAAAAATAAAATTCTCAAGTTAATCTTAAGTCAATGCAAGTATTTTTAGCTCGACCACCCTTTACTCGTGTATATAAACATGTACCTTAACAACGTATTCGTTACGCCGCGATAGCATTAAGCCGTACATAGGTTAGTATAAGAATATAAGAAATTTGCATGAGAATAATATCAGAGTTACTTACCGATGCTGTTTTGCCGTTTTTGCTGGTGATCTTCAGCAGAGAGCCTTCATAACCCTGTAAAAGATATTAGAGCACGTTACTTAATATCGAGTATTAAAATATTAAATGCAGTTACAAATTTCTATAGAATTCCCATAGTTGACAGAGGGCCGCCATCTTGATTATGGTCATTGCCCAACAAGTTGGCCATAAGTACCGTTCTAGATTTTCATGGTTTACATCTCTCGTGACGGGCTGACCTTCATTCGTCAGGGCTTTCCCCTTTTTTGTGGACACGTAAACTACCTTAAAAACTGGTCCCCGTAAAACTTCCCATTGTGATCCCAATCCCAGTTCTTTCCATTTGTTCTCTCTTTTTTTTTCACCTTTCACCTATCTCCTTCACTCACACTTCCAGACTGCCTGTCTGTTGGACGGATTTAAAAAGGATGCCTTCTCGCCTGCTTCCTTACACTTACTATATTTTAATACATTTGACAGTTGGCAATAACAACTCTAATTGCATTCAGAAAGCGTTACAGGACGGTCGCTAGGTATTCCATAAGAAATATCTTTACAAGTAGGAAAAACTGGACTACCGCGAGGAGATACATTATTCAACGAGTTTTACAAAATCAAAGATTCATATAATTAATGAAACGTAAATCGGAAAGAACTAGAGGAATAATGAAATACAGTACAGGTTAACAGTAATGTCTAAGAGAAACAAGCACAAGAAAATAACTCACCTCGTACGCTCTGAAGAGCAGATAGAGCTCTCTGGGTTTCGCATCCATGGGCAATCCACTCACGAACAAGGTGCGCACCTGTAACGAGAAAAGAAAATAATTACCTTAATTGTGTTAATTTTTGCCATGAGCAGCGTAGCTGCGTACCTAACGCTCAAAAGACTGGAGAAATATATCGCAGTCGCAGAGCACACGGCAAACACTGCTCGTATTTGACATCTGTCACGCCACTGGCTTGATTTTCTAGTACTTGACAATAATTTACAAACTACAGCGAGCCATGATTTCTTGCAGCGATAATGGCAAGCCGCCAGTTTAATCGAACGATCACTGCAGTAGTAGATCATCTTGATATAAGTACCAAATCACTCACAATTATGTGTACACGTACCGTAACCGATGTTCGATACCTCCTTCTCAAAATTCGGAACTCCGCATGAACGACATAAGCCATAAAGAGCTGCCTACTAAGATACGTAGTTGCAACGTTCTATCGATAGATGTCCTAGAGTGTCCTACAGTCCAACCTAGAAAAGCGCGGAACGATGATCGGAACTATGGACGATTAGGTTTGTTCATAACGGTCGTCATTGGCCATTGTTCGGTGTTCACGCTCCGATTGGGCCTTAGCCCATCGTTCTACTTTTCATTGTAAACGCGCCCAATCCGTCTCAATCGATGCGACAAGCGTTAGCCGTTGTAAAACTTTGTAACGTTGAATATAAAATGCTTCAGGTTAATAAATTATTTTGTAAAATTTTTCACATTGCTAAACTCGCTCGAGTTCGTACACTCGAGAGAACCATTTCCGGACTTGTAACAATATCGATATATCGCATTTCCTGTTCGGCGAGCAATGTTTTCGCGTCGGATGAGTCGACGAGTACGGCTTTAATTCCGCACGACGTAATCCAATCGACGACCACCATTATTATAGTGGGATCGAGTGTTGTGTCTACGGGAGTTGGGAAAATCATGGAAGACCCTTTATGTGTATTTCCTATGACAAAAGCCACACGAAGACATTCTTACGCCCTAGCGACAATTTCGTACGTTTACGATGATCATTGAAAAGAATAAGTGGCGCGCATCGAGGCCAAAATCCGGTTGTTTTCTTTTATCCTTTTTTCCTTCTTGTCTTTTCACCGCAAGCGGAAATACGCTCGTTGGATTTTAACTTGTTTTCCAATTTTTTGTGTAATACACTCATTGCTTTTATCGCAATTTCCCTCAGTGGAGCTACAGGTATCAATTTGAACTTTTAACAAACAATTCTATTCCTCGACAAATTAATTCTGAAAACAAATAAATCAGGCGACAGAAACATTAGTGAATAGAGTGTTTTCAATTTATGTGCATACTACGTTGCATTACGATATTCTTCGAGCGAATAAGTAATGCGTATTCTGACAGGGCGAACGCCGTAGAACGAATACAATTTAGAAAGTGAAGTAAAGAGTGCGAAAAACGAGAAATCACCGGATCACATGGATTTTCCCGAGAAACGCAACACAATAACTGAATTCTCACGGTTCTGAGAATTATAAGGATAAACGTGCAACTCGAGTGAGTACATTTTCTTTTGTCAAGACAATTCATAATAATTGTTTCGTGACTTTACACGAATACATGTAACGCACGAAGGCTCTAAGAAGAATACGAATCACGATCTAATCGCATTAATCGAGGACAAACCCCAAAGCCAAACCCAAACAGACCGTACTGGACTCGAACTCCTCCTCGGACGACGTCATACACCCTCCAACCCACAAACCCATTCCCATTAATCCTGAAACCAAGTGTCACGTGACTATTAATGTCCTTAGTTAAAAGTCAACTTCAAACGAAGATAATTCAAGTCAACGCGGTCAAACTAATCCCTTATGGTAATTGCTTTATTTTTCTTTCAGTATCTTACATACGCTTGATACTTTCCATAAAACAGTTAAGAGCACGGTGCACCTACTTGCGCAACTTTAACTATAAATGCATGCGAGTACCGGAGCACATGGCGTCGTACATTACAATTGATTTGACCTCGCGAGCTTTTATTATTGATGCAGCCAGCCAACGCGGCTTGTTTCTCCGTACCATTGCTATTGTTACCCTCGCCCGTTTTCTTCAACTATTACATTTGCTGTCACTCCCATTCGCCACAGACCTGTACTGACACATATGGATAGGTAATGGACACGCCATCGTGTATTCTGTCAGTGGAAGGAAAAAAAAGCAATAAAGAGAAATACAACATTTTCATATTGAATTTCTGTTATTTTCACGTGTCATGCGAATTTTTATTTACACCTTTTTCTACGTTATAGAAAAATTTTACGCTTTCCGAAACGGTATGACGACCTGAGCGAATCCTCTGGTTGTGGACGTAATAAGGGCGCGTGCGTATGGTACAATGTTATGTTTGGCCGATCGAAAGAAAACGGCGACGCGAAGTCTGGCCGACGAGGAATGAAGGCGACACACACCGCACGACGATTCTCCCTATTGCCGCCGGCAAATCGTTTATTCATGCGACAGAAACGATCGTGGCGTTATTGCCATGGTAGCGGTATTATGGCGAGCGCGAGACTAGCGCCACGATCACTCTTGAATTAAATAGAACCGTGCCTAGAAAAATTTCATTCGCTGTACGACGCGATATTTTCTTTTGAAATTGCCATCGAAACGTCTGTTCGCGGTCTTTTCGACTTTCGTCGATTGTGCAAGAATTTTTTATTTTCTTTTATTTTACAGTACATTAAATGTATCTCGTTATTTTGTATACTAGAATAATGTTCATGGACTTTCGTCATAACAGTGAATACTTTGATCGACGTAACAGTGAATAATAGCTCAGTAATATTCCTACCAAGAAAAGCATGCAACGATGATTCGAGTCTTTATGCGACACAATAAAATTACAGCGAAATGATTCATCATCAATTTTCTGGGCCACGGACATCTGGGTATGTGTGTCCATAACGAGGAATTCTCCGGAACACAGTGAAACTCTAAAAAGACAATGGTTAACACGAAAAAGAAGAAATTCCTAATAAGAAGAAACCCGTAGTAACAAAAAGAGTGACTGAGTTGTCCAATTGGTTTTGTGTAAATTGAAGGTGCATTGCAAAGAGGATCAGAGAGCTGGCGTTAATAAGGGCACGCGGAGCGAAGAAAGAGAGGAGTGACGAAAAAGAGGAAAATAAAAACAAAGAGAGAATAGGATAGGAAAAGAGAGAGAAAAAAGGAGGAGAAGGAGGAGGACGAGGACGAGGTTGAACGTTCGTGGCGTTTACGGTTTGCTGCTCTCGTCGTTCCTCTTGGCTGGCTAACCGTTATACAACATCCGCTCTGCCATAATGCCTCCCGCTAGAACTTGCTCGCTCTATTGTTCATCGTTATATAATCATTCTGTCGTTCCGACGAATTCAATACGAATTTTGCCACCAGGAGTTTCGTTTAGAGTTGCATCTTTCGGTGACACCTCCGCGTTCGTCGTGACGTAAAAGTTCTTCGTAAAATACGAGGCACGGCAAGCAACGAATTTTTCGACTTGTTCGATTTTTCAATTCCAACAGACTGTTATTTGACCTGGCCACGTGTTATTATAGCGCATACACATATTCTCCGTTAATTGCACCTCCCATGCGTTATACAGTGGTGCTACTTCGCTTTACTGTTTTTTTTCTTCAAAGTGCACTTCGACAATGTGCTTTTTCGAAATTCTTTCGACTCTTCGTTGACTCGACCGATCCTGTGAATAAAATGGACTCGGGTCGAAAAGGACGAAAAAAATGCAGCAGATCCTGCGCCTTAATCGAGCACCTGTCGCATTTTCGAGACATACGGTCGAGCACCTGTTACCGGTGTATCGTTTCGTGTAATTTTTTTTCTTTGTCGTCAGTGCCCCTTTTTTCGAAAATAGATGCAACAGTCCCCTGGGGAGTTTACCAGGGGCGAGTTTCGTGGGAAATTGCGCGGTGAATCGATATTACACGGTTGCAGGTTAGATATACGTTCGCGTAGGGTGGTCTGGAAGACCGTGTAAACATTACATACCTGGTTGCAATTGAATTGACAAAATATTAATGATACCCTCGAAAATTAATTGCGGCGCTCGGCTTTTTTTTTATTGCTATACTCTTTGAACTCCATGCGGAAAAATCAGACTGAAAAAAAATTATTCCTGTTTTCATAACAAAAAAAATACTCATCGTCGATCGCCCAACTTCGCAAAGCCGCCACGGGCGTCGCCTCTACATGCATTTTCGTTGCAGCCTTTAACCCCGGAAGCGACTGCAAAGATCGAGATTCCGCGTGAATAACGGCGAGGCGTCCTTGCAAAATTAAAGAGCGTCTTCTCCGTGCAATATCGACCATAGCGCCTTGAAGGTGCTCCACGTTTTCCACTGCCACTGGTCGGACGCTTAGTCGGGACGTAGGTTAGGATATGTGAGACGGGTATAAAGTAGAAAAGAAAGGGATGAAAATGTATGAAAGAAGAAACTGAAGAAGAGGGTTTTTCAGTATATACATTTCTTAAATATAACTACAATTTCCCAGTCCGAGTGTTACGTGTCATACCCTTTCACCTCATAACCCCCTTCTCACGTACTTCAAAGTTCCTTGCAATACTACCTTAAAGTCGATTCCTGGTTTACGACCAACGCCAAACGAATTTTGCGAATCGGTAACAAAAACTTGATACTTACCAAACTTTCATGGTTACTTGGAAATAATTACTTGATCTACGCGGGAATTATTATTCTCCTACATATTCTCGAATGAAAACGCCTACATAAATGCCCATATCCATGATGCATCTTGGTGATAGTAAATGACGAAGTCTTCGACAGTGCAGCTGCAATTCGTGAGAGTGGTATCCTCGTATGTACGTTTACACGATACATCGCGAGGAGTCGTGAATTTTCACGTGAAAATATATTTTTCATAGGTTAACCTCTTCCGACGCCAATATAACTTCCCCGCAACTCCAGTAGAGACTATCCAATATTTAAAGCTGTAGAGAGGGAGAGAGCTCCTGCCCAGTAAAGTATAGCTTTTTAATGCCCCCTACGATTCACGAAGCCCTTTCGATTCTCAAGGCACGTGCACGCGTAGCCCAAGTATATGCACAGACAATTATGACGTGCGGGCACGTGGAAAATCATCATGGCGGACGAACTGCTGGCTCACGTAAAAAAAAAACATCACCTCAAACTAAAAACAAACGTAACGAAGGAACCGCGTACTTCAAGTGCACAATGGGCTACCATGCAAGAGTAATTTTAATTTTCCACGAACCAATTATTCACCAGACGTTATCTAGATGGGAAACTCGAGCGCAATATTCGTACCGAAATAAAAGCTCTGTCGCGCATTGCCATTGGTCCCTGGTAATTTTCAAGGATCGAGTATAGACAAATAGCAGGACGGCAAAATCAAATGGAAACAATCCAATGATTAGATACTGAATGAAATCCTAACATTCAAATGTACATAGAAGTGTATCGGTTGAATCGCATATTATCTTTACAGCAATAGCAGGCACTATAGCACCACAGTAGGTACAGGCAGGCCAGTGCTCGTAAAATACATCGAAAGCGTCTCTATAATAATCCATCTATCCCGTGGTCGAAGTACTCACGGCCGTGGAGTACAACCCCGTTAGAAAATGCAGAGCCGGCGTGTGTCGCGAGTAGCGTTTCAGGAGAAACAGAGCGAGAGAGAAGGACAGAGAGTATATAGTGAGAGTGGGAAGAATAGTAGAGGGTCATGAAGAACGCATGTGTTGTGAGTAATCCACCTCCTCCATATGACGTGGACAGACTACGGCGGTGCCTCCGTGTCTTCCCCTCTGCCAGTCTCCTCTCTCTCTCTCTCTCTCTCTCTCCCTCACTTTTTGTTGAGCGCACGTCGCGTAAAAATCAATAACGAACGTGGGAAGAGGGTGGGAGTGAGCAAGTGAGGGATGCCAAGCAGCGTGAGGGTCGTAAAGGTGGGACAAGAGTGTGTGTACTATGGTAGATGTAACGGAGTGCTAGTGATACTAATACTAGCTATGATACTAGTATACCGGTACCAGTGGATGAGAAGTAAAGGATTGTGCGAGCGCAGGAGGTCATGCCAGCCGCTCGCGAGTGCTGAGTAGTACGTAGAGTGCAGGGAGGATATCCTGAGAGGGAGGAGAGCGCAGGCGTAGAGCGAAAGAGATAGAAAGAGAGAGCAGAGGAGAACGCTAGTCGTGTTGTGTAGTAGCGTGCTCGTGTCAGGTGGCCAAGGGAGAGAGAGATGGAGTGGGGCGGGGGGTCGCAGGGCGAGGGGGACAAGGGGAACACGAACCCACGAGGACAGATGCAGGTAGAAGGGCTGATGAGCCTAGACACTAAAGCAGAAATGATGTAAGACGGTGTAAGGAAGGAAGGAAGGAAGGAAGTTAGGTATGAAAAGGTAGCCGAGTAGCCGATCCAGCGTAGAAACGTCACCTGCGTGTCTGCCGTGTGTTCCGATCGAATTCTCCCACCTAGGCGACCTCCTCTAACCACTATCTACTAACCACAGTCTCGTGCAGGGAGCGCGGGAGAACGAGAGAGAAAGAATGCTGGACGGGAAGCGAGAGAGAGAGAAAGAGAGTCTTTCCTCGTTCCATGCTCTGCGTGCGCATAGCCAGTCGCACGCTATACAATAGAAAAGCACAGTATATGCTCCGTCCTCGACATCCTCCACGCAGAACCATGGCAGGTTCCCTCGGAACGTAGGAACTAGAGCAAGCTTCTAGTAATTCTAGGTAAACCGATACGCATCGAGGAACAGAATGTCATAGAGACGGAGCGAGGCGAACGAAGACGATGAACGAAGATGACGAACGCTAGGGAGGAGAAGGTTTGATATCGTACCTCGTCCTCGCCAGTGGCGACTGTGTTGACGGAGTCCATGCTCTGTGACAGGGGTGCGTCCATGACGATGCGTCCGGTGATCTCGTTGCCGACGTTGTTGTTCGCCGTCGCGATGCCCTGTAGCTGGTGCTTGTTGTTTCGTGTTACCGCCGATGTCTGGTGGCCGAGGGGCAGCGCCAGGGGCAGGGGCAGGGCCAGGGGCAGGGGCGGCGGCGGCGGAGGCAATGGGGGCGGTGGCTGAGGCGGGGGCGGCGCGACGGTGCGGACGACGACGACGGACGTCGACGAGTTCGTCGACGAGGACGACGATGATGGCGATGGTGAGGGCGACGGTGGCGCTGAGGACGTATCCACCGTATCCCGTCTCGGGCGTTTTAGAGCGGGCGGCGTTATGGTTGAACCGGCGAAGACGACGGGCGCCTCCAGGTCGTGTCACGGTATAGAATATCCTGCCAGCGAGCAGGTCGCGCTGCGCTGCCGGTCGTGCCGGCTCCTTCCACTTCCTCGACTTCCACTTTCTGCGCCGACACCTCCAGCACCGCCACTGGTAGTGACCGGTACCTGTACCGGGGCTAGTCCTGGTGCTTGGCAATAGTTCCTCAGGTTCTTCAGGATTTCCACTCTCGTATCTTGACTCGGGAAACTCGATACGGCGCCACCGCCTCCAGCACCTCCGCCACCACCCTTTCTTTCTCTTCTTCTTCTTCCGCTTCCGGGTGTTCTCGTGATCGTCCTCGTCCTCCTCAACCTCCAACTCCCTTTCCGCTTCTCCTCTGCGTCTTTGGCTTCCTCTTCCCGACTTCCTCTCCTGCTCCTCCTGCTTCTTTTGATCCTCCTCCTCCTCTTCCTCCGCCAGCACCACCACTACCCCTGGTGCTATCGCACTGCTGCACCTGTCACGCTAAGGGGGCGCCCCCTGAGCAGGTGTCTTCTTCTCCCCGCGTCTATTTTAAAGTAATCGATAGGCCGACGGGGACGCCGCTGCTAGCCACCAACGCGTACACCACTCTCTTGCAAGGCGCGCGAACCTCGGGGCCCATGCAGGATCTCAACTGGCCCCCGGATTAATGCTGATAGGATTGCGTCGAGGGACTCACTCCGATCTATACCAGGTACGGAGATCCTCACCTGGTATCTGTCTGGACTGACCCGAATACAGGATATCACATTGGGAGTTGCGGACGACCTGGGATCGGTAGCAGAGGGTTGAACGACTTTTAAATTTAAAGACCGCGAATCTGTTTTTTTTTTTTCACGGGAGGCACGAGCGATATTACGTCTAATTTTTTTTCCTTTTTTTCTTGTTTCCTTCTTTTCTATATATTCCTATCTCTAGCCAGCTTCGAGAACGCGCAGATCAACCAGCCGCCGAACAGCTCAAGGCATCAGGTAAAACACTGACAAGTAATTACAGGTGTTACTCTCGGTTACGTAAGCGCTGCGACGCGGCTGGTACGCAGGGTGCCGATAGACTGACTGCTGATCGCGCGCGCGAGACGGCGCGGCCCAAGCTTGTCTCCCGTGGCCGTACCTAGCAGTGCCGTGGCGTTGGATATGCCTTTGGATTGGTCTGGATTGGCACCCCAAGTATCAGGGTGGGAGACCATGGTGGTATCCAAAGGGTCGTTAGGTCGACAAGGGAAGGGGGTTCACAAGGCCTACGGCCAATCACGAAATGATCACGTGAGCGGTTTCTACCGATTCCACGGAGACACGCAAGTCTTACCGAACGATCCAATCTGCAAAAGTCGATATTTTACCGATTGATCCTGCAGCCAAATCGCGTCGGTATTACAAAAGCGTTAATTCCAAAGTTATTCATCAACTGAGCGATGTTGCCTTAAGTTTTTGTTTTTTTTCAAGTCCAAAATGAACAACTTTAATATTCTCATATTCATTCTCCAATTACTTACTCTTTACTAATGTAGAATATTTTTAGCGTGCGTGAGATTGTGCTATTTTCCATGAAACAAAAAGAAAACGTCACTTTGTTTTATAGAACCGTAACGCATTGGCCATTAGGGGTGAATAAAAAATGTATTTTAAGCATACAATTTCAAGTCACATCGACTCGATTAAAAGTTCTGATATCGCCATGTTAGACGTGGGAAAACTGATGATTATTGTCCTTGGTTAAAATTTAATATTTTTAGAAAAAAAAATCACAATGGATAACGTTATACGTACGTATGACTAACGGTAAGTCAGGTGACACCTCATGTCAGGTGAATTATTCGGGTTTTCACGTGCACACACGAACTGGTACGAACGTATCGCGGCCTGCATCGATTCCAGTTATATTTCATCAATAATAGAGCAAGTCTGCGGCAGCTTGTACCTGTTTCATACATGGAATTGAAGATCTTCCATGATCTGAAAGAACTTGACTAAACATAAATCTAAATGCCTGTCTATTAATGGCAGCCTACAAACTCTTGAGCGTTATGAGATAATTTGAGCTAGACAGCTTTACCAAGACTCATATCGCAGCTCTGTAATTGGTTGATAAACCTCTGGAAAAGGTTGAGGTAAAACTTTTACGAGAGGATTGATAACGTTTCGCGGGGTTAACGCGATTGGTAGAAAAATTATGAGGGCGTTATGGGTAGTGGTACTGTTTTGAATAGTCATAGCCCCTATTTAGGATTGATAATTGTTCTATCATTTTAAAAGAGTTAAGTGGAACGGAATATGTAAGAGGCAGCTGGAGGTACAGTCATGTTACACCTCTTTTTTTATATCGTGACTAAACTTTAATAATTTTAATAAGTGTAAATGGTCCGTGTCACCCAAACAGTCATTTGCAATTTTGATAAGTTAACCAGTTTTACAGTCATGGTGTGGTGAATGTATACAGAATACGTAGTGGAACATCTTCAATATTACTGCCATCTTGTATGTATTTAACGAGTAATTTTAATGCCATCTGTTATCTATGAATTAAGTAATTGCTTTAATGTAGATAAATCTGAGACATTTTAGAAGGAACTACAAATCATCAATGAAGCCGAATTGCTTAGCTTGTACTACCTTATCGACTGGAAATAATCGCGCAGCTCGTGCGTCACATTGATATTTCTTCATGAGAAAGCATGCCGCTGGGTTGGTAACGCCCACTCGGCCATTTTCACTACTTTCAGCCAATGCGATTTTAGTATTTCGAATTTTAGAAGAAGATTCTAGGGAATGTCACCAGAATACCGTACGAATTCTAGTAATTTTTATGTTGTTCTAAATATTCCAGATTCGCACGAGGTCTTTTCTAGGGACATTTTACTTTATTGTTGGTAATAATATGTTTACGGCTTGCAACGAATAAAATAGTGATTTGTTTGCGGCGTTTGATGCGTGTTACAAAAAAAACTAATTAAATGGGTGTCTAAAAGGCTTTTAATCGTGCAAATAATTAGGGATGATGGAAGGAACTAGCGAGCCGCCGGCGATGAGCACCGAGCTGGTACCAGCTGCTGAACCAGAACACAATGATGAATCTATGGAAGAAAGTGAGGAGTACAACTTCGAGGGCGACGAGTACAGGCACTTCGTTCCCCGAGGTCGGGGTGGATTCAGGTGAATATTAGAAGATCCAGTCAGCCTCTTCTTCACACCAGTTCCACATCCTGAGTCTTCCTGGCCGAGGAAATTAGGTTAGGTTTTACCGGCTCATGGTCATTCCACCATATCATTATACAACTACATCAAATGTCGCTACTAGCTTCATTGAAGATTTCAATTAAATTTTTTCCTCATTACAGTTTTACAGTCTTCGTATGGATTCTGTTTTTTATTATTTTTTGTCATATATTTAGTTATCTTTTAATGTATTAGGATCAGCATTCGTGTAACCTTAATCAAGATCTCCATTGATACTATGGCCCTCACCAATAACAATTTTACCTTACCTTGGCCAGGTAGTTCCTATGTTCCTTATGCCTAGCAAGTAACCTTTACTTGTAACATGAAGCAACAATTTAAGGGGTAGGGGTAGAGGTGGTTTTGATTTTCCAATGCGAGGTGGTCCACCACGGTTTAGAGGACGAGGATTCGGACCAAGAGGACCTATGTTTCGAGGCACCAACAATGGATTTCCTTTTGAGGGCCCACCTAGACCAAATTGCCCACCAGGACCAGCAGGACCAAGATTTCGAGGACCTCCACCATTCGATCCAAGTTGGGGACCTATGGGGCCACCTAATCTTATGGGACCTCCAAATTTGATGGGACCACCAGGAATGGTAAGTTTCCTACATAAAGGGCGTACCACAATTCTTGGAACTTCAACAAAATATTTCTTGAGAAACTGAATGAAAATCTAAGATCACTTAAAACAGTGGTTAAATTTTAGTTGAATATCCAGAAGTTGTGGTACATGCTAAGATTCTATAAATACTATCGGTTGGTTGGTTGACGTTAACGTGTACGTTCGCTAACGACACAGCCACCACCGCACATGATGAACGGACCGATTGGAGCCGGGCCAGGACCTTTTGGACCGCCTCCTGGAATGGGACCACCCTCCATGAACAGCGTACGTTCTCGGGTGTCTTTGCACGTGTCACAATATTCAATTGTTATAACGAAAATGCCTTATGCAGATTCCAGGGCAGCAACAACCACAACAACAACAGCAGGCCCAACAACAGACAAACATTCCAGGATTGGATCTCAATGGCGAGGTCTGGGTGGAAACCAAGACTTCCGATGGAAAGTCTTACTACTACAATATACGCTCTAGAGAGACGACCTGGACTAAACCAGAGGGACCAAATGTCAAAGTAATGGTGCAGGATCAGGTTGGTAAAATGATGCAACGAGAATCTTCATATCTGATGGAAAGTATTATAATAATTTTTTTTTCAGTTGGAACAGCTAGTGCATGGAGCTGCGAAACAAACTGCACGAGACGCTACACCTACGACGACTAACGCAACGCAGCCGCAGATCACTGAACCCAGAGTGACTCAAGGTAGCGATCAGTCGTCATCGAATAACGCTGAGGCAATCAATCAGATGAGTACAGCGCCACCTGGTACGGTTCCTCCCGTTGCACTTAATGAAACACCGGAAATGGCTCCACAGCCGGACGTCAACCAAACAAACGGTAAGTCGACATCTTTGGTATCTTCTAAAAATGGGGAATCTATTTGACACACTAATATGCTTTAAAATTCAACAGGAATGCCTCCAGGTACGCCAGCTACTGTATCTGCAACACCCTCTGTAAATACAGCCACTAATATGATGCAACCTCCACCGAATATGATACCTATGCAACACAGAATGCCTAATCAGTTTGGCGGACCGATCGCAGCGCCATTTGGTGCTGCTCCTTTTGGCATGCCACCTCCAGGGTTTCAAGCCTTCGGAAATTACGGACCTCCACAGACCAATTGGGGTAGGTTTCACCTCATTTTATAATCGCAATAGAAATGTTAAAATCATTTTTTACTTTGTTCCTAGGAATGCCGCAGATGCCTCACGGAGTAATGACACCACAAGCGGCACCGGAAGATCCGGCTTTGCTAGCTCAGATAGATCCGGAGTTGGTGGCTTCCGCTATGATATGGACAGAACACCGTGCGCCTGATGGAAGACTTTATTATTACAATAGTAAAGCTGGAGAATCCGTTTGGGAAAAACCTCAAGCCTTGAAGGATTTTGAGAGTACGATGTCATATCAATATCTAATTCTTTAAACATTGAACAGGTATTTATTCAATTTTTTCTTCCTAGGTGCCAAATTGGCTTTGCGGCAGAAAGCCGAAGAATCGGTTGCAGCTGCGAGCGTAGCCGTCCCAGATCAAACAAAGCAACAAAAGCCTCAAGAGGGCAGTCATGAAGCCAAAGAAAATGCCAAGGAAATGGAGAACAATAAACAGAAGAAGGAAGATTCGATACCTAAGGAAGCTGCCAAGCCTCAAGATAAATCTAGACCGATTTCCAGTACTCCTGTACCTGGGACACCTTGGTAATCCATAATTATTCACCTTAATCAACAGATAACTGTAAGGTAGTGCTTTTTCCCAATATACTGAAACTACTATATAATGTACAGGTGCGTCGTCTGGACGGGAGACGGCAGAGTATTTTTCTACAATCCGTCGTCACGTATTTCCGTTTGGGAGAGACCGGAAGATCTAGTGCTTCGTCAGGATGTGGACAAAATGGTTTCGACACCTCCAGATGCCCTCGGTACTACGAAGAATGCTAGACAGTCAGATTCAAGTGAGAGCAGCGACGAGGACCAGCCCACTCCTGCTAAGAAGAGCAAGCAAGAGGAAACGAAGGGTACAAAAAATCTTCTTATATCCCGATATAATATATTCCTTATTTAAGGAAATTTTACTTGCGTAGTCGTGGTGGTTAAAGAGGAGGAGGAAAAGGAAGGCAAGAAGACCATTGACATCGGCAAGGAAGCGGCCATAGAAGCGGAAGTCAGGGCAGCCAGAGAGAGGGCTATTGTCCCCTTGGAGACGAGAATTAAATCCTTCCGGGATATGCTCGCGGAGAAGGACGTAAGTCTATTCTTAACTCCTTTGTTAAAAATGAAAAAAAAAAAAAAACTTTTCTGACTTAATCGACTTTAAAATTTACATATATTTCTTCTTAGGTATCAGCTTTTAGCACTTGGGAAAAAGAACTGCACAAGATCGTCTTTGACCCCCGGTACCTGCTGCTAACATCTAAGGAGAGGAAGCAGGTGTTCGAGAAGTACGTGAAGGAGAGGGCGGAGGAGGAACGTCGCGAGAAGAGGAACAAGATGAAGGAACGGAAAGAGCAGTTTCAAAAGCTCCTAGAGGAAGCTAACCTTCACGGAAAGTAAGTTCAAAAAATTTCCTGTGTTCATTATCAACAAAAAGGTTTTCATTGGTTCATATTAATTGTGTACATTACATAGATCGTCATTCAGTGATTTCGCTCAAAAGCATGGAAGGGACGAACGCTTTAAAAACGTTGAGAAGATGCGGGAGCGCGAGAGTCTCTTCAACGAGTATCTGCTGGAGGTGCGCAAGAGAGAGAAAGAAGAGAAAACAGCCAAACGAGAGCAGGTATGTCCATTGCGAGTATCGGAGTGACGTAATCACGGCTCACGGAAGAGCCGATTTCTTACAGGTTTCGTATTCTGCAGCGACACCGGAAATGTCGCTAGGATCGCGAGGAGGAAGTCGCTCTTTAGAAATCAAAATAATTCCTCGTAGATCTGTTAAAATGCCTAAAATGCTTAGAGTAACATTTCTCCGTGAGAAAATTATAATCGGATCTCTATCGAGTATTCATCCTCGCGATTAAAACTGCCCAAGCGAAGCGTCGAATTAAATTTTTTGTATTTTTGTTTCAATTTCCAAAAACAAATTCCTATCACACAGTAAGAGGATTTTTTTTTAATAACGATCATTCGTTTATTCCTTGTGCACACTATCGTTGTATGTTTCGAAATAATTTCTACATATAATTTTACGTGTGTCCAGCCTCTTACCGTGTGACTAAAACGCTTCGCATGAGCCTATTTAAAAATCTTTAAATGATAAGCCAAAATTGTGATAGTGCACAATTTAAAAAAAAATCAGGAATCATAACTGGACATATCCAAGTATATACTGTATGTAAAAAAAATTCCAAAACATGTTAATGCGAATGATTTGCGTATATTATATTTTTAGAATATTTTCAGCAAAGCACGGTTCGTCGACTGATATCTTTTTGACACATTGACTTGATAGTATTTTAAAAAAAAAAAAAATATTCACCACGATAAGTTCAGTATTGGTCTCCTTTGTTACACGTGCACATATAAATAACCAATGAAGAGAGAACTTAATAAAACTTGTGTTTTCAGCTTTAATAAATTATTCTTTCAGGTTCCATAGGTATGTTATTATTTACGTTCCACTTGTAACGTTTCACGCAATAATATATATGCATACATGTATATATATAAATAAATATATATATCCATAGATATATAGAAAGAATAATAAGGCCCCTTGGGCCCAAGAGTACGCTTGAAAAACTTAACGGCCGAGGAAACGAAAATATCGGGGAGACTGATATACATGAATATATCATTATAAATACACAAAAATACGTAATATAACAGCTGCAATGCGCGATCATGCAGACCTGAGATATATAACGAACGCATATAAAAAAAAAGAGCTTATCGGCATTCCGTTAGAGTCCGACCTCGCTCGAATTCCTATATACAAATTTTTAAAAATCGATTTAAGAAAAAGACATGCCTCTGTCCCACGATGTTACGGATATTGAAACGCATCCGAATGATCGAGTAACGAGAGTCCGAGTCTATCGTCGCTTGCCGTTAAGTCTTTATGGGAGAGGTAGAGGTTAGCATTGTCTTAAAAAAAAAAGACAATCAATTAAACCTCCAAAGTATGTGTGACGGTGTCCATTATTGTACTTATATGTGTTCTGAACTCTCCACTTCAGTCAGGAGGCAGGCAGGACAGGTTCCGTATGTGGAGTGGCTTGGTTCTGAAGCTCTGGTTGGTGGCATGGATGATGTCATCTACCATCCCCAACTACAACGCGTGGCACAGTTGGCACACCCTTCGCGCGCCGCATTCTTTACTCCAAAGCAGAGTCATGAGAATGAACGAAACTCGGTATTTGTATATTACTCGTAATCCTCGTTACTTCAAACGATTAACTTTTATCCCTCATCCGAAAGTTCCTCCGCCCTGGCGGCCATCAAATCCTGGTCTCATCCGAACGATCGAATTTATCTTTGAGCCCAGTCTCCTTCGCACCCCCGTTCCTCCTCTCGCCTATTACCACAATCCCCCAAGTAACCATTCCTTGCCCAAACAACAAGTTCAACAGCACCATCTATCGCCATGAACGGAGAACAGAGAGACAAACGTCTTGTTGCAGGCTCGTTACGATTCGAAAGAGCTGTCCATTTTAATCTCCCCCCC
>NW_014333297.1:359512-384369 GCF_000341935.2 Cephus cinctus | reverse complement strand
CAACCCCTTGTGATCACCATATTACTTTACTTCATTTTGCAGCTTTAGATAAAACTTGTGGATATTTTTATCAGCGTAAGCTCATGCTTTTATCGGTCTCGGAATTCATGTTTTCTATTACTTTGATATTTCGTAATTCGATTATCGTTAAGTTTCATTGACAATTTCGAGATAATTTTTGTTATTGTTTTTACTCCGAGAAACTTTCTTTCGTACGATTGAATCCTTTATGCGAGTCGAAGCGATTCGAATGGCAAAAGTCGTATTCGATTTTGAAATTTGTCCTGGATAGTTTGAGACACTCGCGAAACGCGGTACTTGTTATACTTTTTTTTTTTTTTTTTAATTTTTGTTAACGAGAGCATCTTCGTCTATGTTTACTCCCGTTTCACTGTAAAGTCTCTGGTCGAACTATTTTTTCTTTTCCTGATATTCTTTTCTCGTTTTCTCTCTCATTCTCTACCTTATTTTCCCCTTTAGTGCTTTCTACGAGTCTTGCGTCTCAATCCTCAAAAGTTCGACACGAACGGCCATTTGAATTCTTGAATAATTATTATTACAAATATATGTACACGATTATTCGGCTGAAAGGCGTGGCAGTGAAATTTGCCAGCAGTCATGCGTTTGCTTTGGTCAATTAGCAGCTGGAATCGTGCAGTGACGAAGTAAGACAAATTTTGTCATTTCAATTGACAAATTATTCATTTAATCGACCAATCGAAGAGAACATATTTCCTTGAAGTTCTCTGGCAAGTTATATCATAGATCAATAATGTCTAATTTAAATCAATATTTTTATATGGCTATCCCTGTTCGTGTAAATGCAGATGAGTCCGTCTCTCTCGCACTCACAGCTGATATAAGAAATTGTAAAAATCACGAAACCGACCGTTCTCCGATTAATCAATGGAATTGTTGACTCAGCTATAAACATGATATAAAACTCTTTCTTACTTTTTCATTGCATAAAGTTTCAAAGTGTCGATCGAGCAAAGCGATCAGCGTGACAGCTGTCAAATTTGATTGTTGCTTTTTAATTGGATAGCCCTGTATATATATGTACAAAAAGACATAACGCGTAGAGCATAGGGAGTTTTTTTGAATAATAAAATAAAGTTACATAACAGCGAGCCCACTTAGAGAGGATAAACGTTACGTGGAGAAATCTGCACCTTATTTTTTTGTTGTGTAACGAAAGACAAGAAAATCAACCTTGCGCGTCTTTCATGGGATGAAATGGAATTTAAGAAAAAAAATAAAAATAAAAATAAAAATAAAAAAGAAACGTAAAAAGATACGGTGCCGATGTCTCAGCTTAATTTATTTTTTTTATAGGCTCAGGAATCCGACAAGTGAAATGGCAAATTTGAACACCCAAATGTGCCCAGCGTCCCTTCCTTTGTCTCGTACGAGAGTAAAAACAAAAAAAGAAAACGGCCTTTCACAAGATATTCTTCTTCTTCCTCCTCTTCTTTACACGACAAAAAGGAGATCGAAAAGTATAACGAGAGTACAGACGAGACGTCCGCAAATTACGTACCGGGATCCTTTCCAAGGTAGATCCTTCTAACAAGTGGATCGTTTTTTAATTCTCGAGGAGCAGCCAGCCGACGAAGCGGCCAACGCAAGTTCGCCATTGCAGATTTTAACGTCCCATCTTTCATTCCATTAAAGTGAAAAATAAGATAATCACGTTGCGTAGTTCGGACGTGAGTCGATGGAATCTTCGAGGATATAATTTTGACCACTGGCACCGATGTAGAAAAGAGAGAAAAAAAATACAAAAAAAAAAAAGAAGGAGAAGGAGAATTAATGAAATTTGACTTTTCAGCGAGGACAGCACGTGCTAGGGAATCACCTTTATTTTTTGTGTATGCCGAGTCGTCGTTAACATTATTAAAGATACGACGGCGTCGATTTCATTCTAGCCTACCGAGATTACGTGTGATTATCATTAACGACGGCTCGGATTTGCAGTGACATTGAATTTCCAGCATGTAAATCAAGATAATGATTTTTATTTCAGCCCGTAAAGCCAAGCCAGTTTCTTGTCTCTTGGATTAAAGAAAAAAAGAAAAAAGAAAATCCAGCTCTTGTTTATCCGCAAAATTTTCATGCAACGCACGGATTAATCGCGTGAAGTCATCATGAGAATTGGTCTTGGTTCTTCAAGAAGCTGGCTTGAAGGAATAAATGAAAGAAAGAAAAGAACCGAAGTGCAAAGACAAAGAGAGACGTACAATACGGCGCCTCGTGATTCTCTCTTGAGACACGTGGAATCGTCGAGTCGCCAAATTGTAGCCTGCATGCCAGATATCGAACTAATACTAATAAAAGGAGAGAGAGGGAGAGGGTGCACAGTGATTAAAGAAAGAAAGAAAAAAAAGCTAAAAAGCAGCGCGCCATTATCTAATATCGATGATGTTTCAGTAGTACTTAAGAATTTATAAAATAAATACGCGTCGACTAGCCGTACGTGTGGATGATCTAACGCGTTCCTCCATTTCAGGTGAAAAAGGATTTCATAGCCATGTTGAGGGAGCATAAGGACATCGACAGGCATTCACATTGGGGCGACTGCAAGAAGAAACTAGAGTCCGATTGGCGTTACAGGCTCGTCGAATCGGCCAGCGCTCGCGAGGATTGGTTTAGGGATTACGTGAGGATCCTGAAGGAGGAACGCAAGAAGGAGAAGGAACGCGACAAGGATCATCGTCATCGCGACAAGGATCATCACAAGTCCGACAAGAAGGACAGGGATCGCAAGGAAGAGAAGTGCAAGGACAAATCCTCCAAGGATAAGAGCGACAAGGAAAACAGTGGTAAGGATAAGAAACAAAGAAAGAGCGAAGTTGTTGCCGAAGAAAATGGGAAAGACAAGAAGGACCTGACTTCTGACAAAGAGACTGGTGAGATCGAGGAGAACGAGGAGAAATCTGCTAAGAAAGACAATGACGTAAGTTGGACTTGCTGCTGGTCTCAATTTTTTTTTTTTTTTTTTACACCACGTCTTATTGTAAAATAGTACGTTGATTTCAATGCGTTGCTTACTACCTTCTTCTTGCTCCTGTTTTGCCAGAAGGACGAGGGCGAGGAGCGATCCGATTCTGAGGAGGATCGTGAGAAGCAAAAGAGAGAACGAGAGAGGAGAGCCGAGGCTAGCCTTCGAGAGAGAGAACGAGAGGTCCAGAGAACACTGGCGACTCATCTCCGAGATCGCGACAAGGAACGGCAGCATCATCGGCACACGGAGGCCGTTCAGCACTTTAGTGCCCTTCTTGCAGATCTGGTGTGTTTCTTAGGAATTATATAAATTTCTTTAATTTATCTTGCGGGCTTTGTTCGATGAGGAAGATTAGTCGGTGCATTGAAAAAATGTACGTGTAGTATGGATGGCTGCTGGAAAAATGTTAAACTCGATGATTGTTAGTGATTCGTATTTTTTGAAAATTCATGATTATTTTGTCTTTGCTATTGCACAGGTTCGAAATGGAGATCTCGCCTGGCGGGAAGCCAAAAGACAATTAAGAAAAGATCACAGGTGGGAATTGGCTGAGAGTTTAGATCGTGAGGAGAAAGAGCGACTCTTCAACGAGCACATTGAACAACTTGGCCGTAAAAAACGTGACAAGTTTCGTGAACTTCTGGACGAGGTCGGCGCCTCGACGGAACTTACGGCGTCCTGGCGGGACATCAAGAAATTATTGAAGGACGATCCGAGATATATCAAGTTCTCGTCGAGTGACCGAGTGAGCGAAATAATTCGAATAATTTAAAACATACTATTAATCTCAGAATTTGCATTGCAATTTCATCATAATTTTGATATTGTAGAAATGCGAAAAGGAGTTCAAGGAATACATAAAGGACAAATTGGTTGCTGCCAAAGCTGATTTTCGAGAGTTACTGCAGGTTTGACTTTACTCGTACAATAATCTTTTTCGCGTGATAAATACAGATGGATGGATAACGCAATTTTTATTCGTCAGGAGACGAAGTTGATTACGGACAAGACATACAAAAAAGTTCAAGAGAGTAACAGCTGCTTGGTAGAGATCGAAGAAATTCTACGAAAAGACAGACGATTTCTCGTTTTGGAAGCTGCAGCCGTGGAAAGGACGCGTCTGTTGATGGGTTACTTGGAGGAATTGGCTCGCAGAGGCCCCCCACCACCCCCAACAGCATCAGAACCATCGCGCAGGCCAACAACAAAGTAAGCTAAATGTTTCATTTTCATTTTTTTTTTTTTTTACTTAATGACCCATCATTAATTTTTATTTCTCCTTGTTTCAGTTAATAAAAGGTCTTCGTCGATGGATTATACATAACGCGTCCACGTAATGAAAAGTTATAGCTGTAGTTGGAATGAATCGATTTACAACCTAGACTATTACTACACTGTACTTCTAGGATTCAATAAAATCTAACGCCCATTTCCTCTTCATTTATTTGAATGGAATTCGGTAGTCTTTCATGTATCTCGCTTTCTTCAGATTTCTTCGTATTGGGGGAAGAATCCCGAGGTCCTATCTTCCCTAAAAAAAATCCTCCAACTGGATGCACTTGGGAAACATTTTATTCTTGCTGGCGAGACGAGAAGAAACAAAAAACGGTGAAAGGTTAATGCACTTTCAATATTCGTTTTTATTTTTTTTTTTTTATAAAATACTATACCGATCCCAAGGTTCTCCGGTTTGGAACGAGAAGAAGAACCTTCGCGTGAAAGACTGGAAATACAAGAGCCGGACAATTCTACTCTAGAAAAATGTGCAAAAAGTCGTTATACTACAGTAAGCAAGGAAAGGCAGAACGCGTAGTTGCGAATTTACTACTTGCAAAAATATTTACGCAAGACCACAAGATTTTGGCAAAAAATTACATCAGTGGCATTCTCCACTGAAGAACAATAAGATAACTTGTCCTTTCCCGAAGGATACCCATGTCCATTTGCATTCTTAAAAAATGCAGTCAACTTCATTCTGCTACCAGAAAACCGTACGGTATGTCAAAACAATAGAAACGGTCCCACCACCATAATCACTGGAGAACGCAAGAGGAATAACATATGCGTAAGAGGAAGAAGGAGCGAAGGGAAAAAAGAGAGAGAGAGAGAGATATCAAGAAGAGAAGGGATTATGACATACGACAATACATTTCTTTTTACATTTTCTGATCCCCACCTTCAGTCTTGTGGCTGCCCGGAGAGCTGGACGGCCTCGACGTGCCCGAGCCCGAGTGAAAGTTCGATTTTGCTTTCTACCTCGAATCCCGACGAAATATGTCGGCGGTCTGTGCAGTCTGACCAATCTGAGGATGCACCTTTTATCTATCAGTTTTATTTTTACCGACAATTCGGAATCGTTGCACCCCAATGAGAGAATTCACGGATCCTTCTTGGACGTCGCGCGTGTGACAAAATGAAGAGGCGGTACAGTGCCAAGTTGTATCCGGGTACGACGTGTCGCAAGGTCCTTCTTTGCCTCGCGATACTATACTCCCTTCTCGTAAACTCCCAGCAGCAAGGTAAGCACAGTTATTATTTTAATTGGATCTTCAGAAAATCATTAGCCGTATAACCTGTCGTTTTTCGGTAATGGATCCAACTAGCTATGTTCTTGGTATTAGCGTTGGATTCTTACGTTACTGTAAACCGTTTCTTTCTCGACGCCATCTAAAGAATTCTACAGTATAGTCATGTGTGGGAGATCGGTATGCACTGTAGCGCTATACTTTTCAACACCTTATTTACAACTATCATACGTTTCGTACCTGTTCAAAGTCATTGTTATGTACTTATCATTTTTATCTTATTTTAAATATTGTTCCATTTATTACTGGCTCGATCCAATCATTCATCGATTTTGGTTATGAATATTTTATGAGAAATTTTCTCAGGAATTTCACGCTTCGAAAGACATTCGGGTGCTGCTGTGTATCGTGCAACAGATCGATACTATTACTTAATATGAATCATCCTGTAGCTTTGCGGTTTATCACAGTCACCCGTTATACTCCTGCGGTGTCTTAAATGGATACCAGGTATCGAGGTCTCTCGGCGAATAGGCGAATAGTATCAAGAGACACGTTCTAGTCTCGTAAATATTTATTAAAATACTCTGACAACTTAATCAAGTATTTCTTCTTTCGTCATTAAATTTTTTTTTCTTGTCACACGCAATTAAGCCATGTCAGTTTTATATAATCCAACAACCAGAACGATACTTAGGTCTATTTTGGAAGTTCGTTAGTTAAGCGCAGCACGCAGAGTTTCTCCACATAGCCATATACAGTTAGACTTTGAGATTGTAGTGAGACAGTTGAATAACGAATGGCACAATTTTCTATGAGTTTATCATTTCATTGGCAAAACATAAGAATTTAGTCCTCTCATATATTTTTTATTTTATATTGCAGATGCTCGGGAATCATGGAAGAAACTCTCGAGTTTGTTGCCAGCCAATTCGGTGTATGACAAACAAGAATCCATTGAAAACGTCGACGAACAACCCCTGAAAGATGCATCAGGTTCTCCGGGCGAAAATGAAAATAACGTTATGGGCGAGAAGGCATCTCAGGAAGATGAAGAAATTTACAGCGACGAGTATGAGCTTGAACCCCACGTAGATGAGGCTGAAGAATTTGAGAATTCGCAACCGGAAAAGGCGACGAAACCAACAGAAAAAAAATTGTCGACAGATGCTGTAGAATCCGATGGGAATTCTTCTCAGGAGCCTCAGGACTATACAGCGACTAATCAATATGATTCATATTACTATTATGAGGACTATGACAACAATACTCATCCCCATTACGCCACTGTGGACAACGGCGAGTATGAGAGCAATGAAAATTCAGAAACAACTATAGAAATCAAAGAGACGATCACTGAACCTACGCTCCCGGAGAAAGCATCCTCGATGCAGGGAAGCGACAGGCACTACGTCGTCGCTGAGGTACCACGGGATCCTCAGGACTCATTGAATCTGGACAAGTCATTCCTGATTGGCGAGGCCGTCGTGTCGGTGGTGACGACGAAGAGTGTTGTCAATGGGACCATTTCTGTGCCTGTGACGGCACTGCCTATGACGACCCAACAGATTCTGGCACCACCGACGAACTTCAAGATCTCGTCTAGCCCAGAAACTGAAAATGAGGATGCAGATGGTATGCGTTTTTCTACTTCCGCCTTGATCGACACCACAGAGAATTCAAGAATTGTCGCTTCCGTACAGACCAGTCGCAGCATTTCCGGCGCTAGGTTCCTTCCCTTCCCGGTTGTTGAGCAGGTCGAACAGGTTGCTCCTGGAAGTGGCTCTAAGAAGACTTCCGGTTCGGTAGAATCGACCGAAAGCATCATAGATAAATTGGATAGAGTTCAGTCTGAGCTCTCCAGTGGATTTTTGACTGGTGGTTTCAGAACTGCCGGAAATACGCTGCAGCTGGATGTTCTGAATGAGCGGGATCAGTCTAGAAGGAGATACACCACAACCGGAAGGACACCGGTTATCAGTAAATTCGTTCCCTTTCGCTATAATTCTAATAGAAAGACCACTACGCCGAGGAGCAGAGTTCCAGAGAAAACTGTCGACAGTTTAGATGGTTTACTCCCACCTGATTTTCCTACTAACAGGGCTTTGTCCGCCATTGGCAGAAGTGCTGTCAAGGGTTCTTCATTCAATTCTACATTGAACAATCAAGGAAAGAATAATCCTAGACCTTCGGCTAAACCAAAGAGCACTGTTGTTCAGGATTTGACTGGTCTTCTTCCACCTGGTTATAAATTGAAAAAAGAAGACACTGCCACCACTGAGAAGAATCTGCTGGCTGAGATCTTGTCAAAGTCTCAGAAAAATATTAGCAGCAATCGCTCTTCTTCGGTGCAGGATGTAAGTGCTTTCCTACCACCTGGTTATAGGTTGAGAAATACTGAGTCAACAACAGAGAAAAATATTCTTAGTGATATTTTGGCAAAAACAAAGAAAGAGAATGCTAACAGACCACCAGCCACGCCAGATCTGTCTGCTCTTCTGCCACCTGGTTACAAATTGAAGAAGGAAGATTCATCTGTCACTGAGAAAAGTTTACTGAGTGATATTTTGGCCAAATCCAAGGTTGATATCTCTGCTTTGCTTCCTCCTGGTTACGAGAAAAAAGTGAATGATTCAAAGATCACTGAAAAACCTAACAATTCTCCAACAGAAAAGAGTCCAGGAAAATCGATCCAGGATCTCTTTGCAAAATCGGATTCTGATATATCTGCCCTGCTACCTCCTGGTTATAAGGAAAAGTTTGGAAATAATAATCAAGCTAAGAGTAACTCTTCGCCTCCTATAGCCACAGAATCTCCAGTAGTATCTACGACCAAAGCTGGTGGTCTCAAAATCGTATTTCCAAGTAGACCTGGCGGAAGAAAACCGATACAGAGGATCACTACACCACATCCGGTCAGAGGAGAAGCACCCGGGGCATTCACCCCCAAGATCCAAAAAGGATGGCCAACCAGGTGATCTACAGTTCATTTTAAATTGTGGAAAGCCAAGTGGCAGACTTGAGTTGTTAAAAATTCTAATATTCTTCTAGAGCAACCACTGAATTTACCGGGTGGCCATCTTCTTCAACAACTCCAATATCTATTGAGAAACTTTTGGAAGTAGCTAAAACGGCCACCGTTGGTACCATTGGCGCTTCCAGCAGTTTGGCACCTAGTGCGGCACCTACAACCTCCACTACCACAACGACGACGACCACTCCTAGACCCACTACTCCTGGAACTTGCGAGGAAGAATGCGAACTTGCTGGAACTATTCGTATAGTCGGGAACACGACTTGGGTGCCAGAGCTGCTTGATAGGAACACGCACGAGTGGCAGGAACTTGCTGATCATGTCGAAAGAGAAGTAATTTTCGTTAATTTATTTAGCAACAATGAGAGTACACAACAGAGTTAAAGAAGAGTATTAAAAAAATGGTTATTTGTTCTACGCAATTTTATTCTAGATGAACATCGTCTTCTCGAAGTCTGATCTATTGCGGAAATGGTACAGGAAAATCAGAATCGACTCTTTCAGGTGGGTCTATCGGCTTACGAGCATTTGAACCGTTCAATCAGAACGTGTCCAATCGGCCATGTAATGTACCGTTCGATTTGCGGATGAATATCCTTCATCAGATTTTTTTCCTCTACGTCATTAAGTTACCAAGCGAATTTAGCAAAGTACCGTAAGCTTGTCTAAAGAATAGTTGACCCTTTTATTTTTTCTTTTCATCACAGCCAAGGAAGCATTCTGGTGGATTATTTCGTGGAACTGGCTGATCTTCATGAGAAAATCAATACGCAAGAATTAAAAAGGATCTTCCACGATTCCTTGACGACTGACAACATCAATCAGGCCGATGACGAAAGAGTAAAAACACAATTGAAACTTGGCTCTTTTGCCATCGATCCAAAATTCACGGATTTCATTGGTAGGAATTGCATTGGTTACGAAAATTTTATACAATCGATTCATGGATTAAATAATTGATATTTTCTCTAGTTCTGCCAAAAGTCAATGCTCCTCTGTACACAGAGAATAATGACACTCTGATACCCCAATGGGCAATAGCAGTAATTGTCATTGGTGTTGGAGGATTATTGTTCATCATAGTCTTCGGTGTCTCTGTTGTAAGTGAACAACAACAAATTTTACTCATAACAAATAATCAAACTCTATTCTTGCCTAATAAATATTTTTTTATTAGCTAATAAATCGACAAAATGTCACTAAACTCAAACCGACCATATCCACCGTGTATGAGGATAGTGTTGCTAAAAATATGATTCACGGCAACCACAACGCACCTATTCAGCGATCAAGCGATTATTCTAAATCAGAAACAACAACTATTTGGAACGACGTGGACAGCAGTTGGAATGAGAAATCATACGAGTCGACTTCTAACAAAGTAAGCTTATTGAATTATTGTTCGGTGTGAATTGGTATTTTCTCTGGTCTGTGTAATATAAACGTTCATTATGCATTTAATCACTATAGATTTTGATGGACGGACCCATTCACGATGACAAAAGATACAATGTCTACGACAGCTGGCGATCCGAATGGAATGGATATTATTACAATCCGTCGCAGAGCAGTAGCAGCAAATTTGCTGGCTACGACAGCACCACAAATTTATCTCGGCATCATCCTGATTATGACACGAATTTTTAAATTGGACCAATAAAGCTACTACCTTTGAAATCCTTCTTTTCAATCGCCCTCAGTTAACGTGGAACGTGATTTCATATTTATTTATCGTTTTTAAATATTTACAGAGTTTAGAAAATTATGTACAGATGTTACATTCAATGGTTATATTAATTCAAAATAGCTTCTTGTGGCTTCATTACACTTTTTTTGAACTATTATTTTCAGCATTTACATGACGCTTAACGATACTCAGGACTTTTTGATAGAGGAAGGATTGTCTGTCAAAAAAACAAATAATTCTTTAAGATGACCATTACTTCATGGAAAATGATAATCTGTCATAGATTAGTAATTTACCGGTTTGCTGGTTTACATATTGAAAGGTGGTCCTGTGGAATTTCAAAAAATTCTCCCACTCCAGGATCTGAAATATTGCTGCACTATTTTAAACAATTGTTCGAATTTATATCAAAACCACTGATCGACCAATCAAGTAAATCTTACCTGCAGAATTAGGATTGACAAATTGAAAAGGAAATTTCAAAGCAGTGACAAGCGTCGATTTCGTTTCGCTGAAACTCACAATATCCATAGTGTAGTTTTTCAACATACGGATAAACTCGTCGTGCAATTGCAGCAGTTTTGGGGACTCTGAAATACCGAAATACCCCAGATCGATTTTATATTTCATTAGTTTCTCCTCCTTACTGCATCTTTTAAATTACCTTCGCGCAATTCTTGCACTTCGACCGATGGCCAAACTAACATTTGCGTAGTTTGCGTTAACGCGGCAACATGGGAACCGCGATGCGGAGTACTATAGAATACGATACTACGAGTATTTTGGCACAGATTATGTTTGTCACCTTGTTTCCATTCTATATATGGAAAAAAGAGATAGAAAACATTATCTTCTACGTACGAATAAGGCGATTGAATTGGGATAAAAATGGATGCTGACCTTCAACCAGCATTTTTTTAACGAGCAAACCACCCATCGAATGACAAATCCACACTATCGGCTTTTTCCCAACACCCGCCATTAGAAGTTTCCTTACAAATTCTTCACTTCGTTCGTCAATGGTAGTCCTAGACATAATCTTTTTCTTTAATTTTGATATTACGCGATTTCGGCATAAATTGGTGGAAAACTATGAAGTATCAACTCACTTTAGGCCTTCGATTGGACAAAGCGGAGTCCACATAGATAAATTAGTGTCATAATTTATTCCTATTACGCGTAAGGATGGTACATCCCTAGGAAGCCAGTCTCGCGGCCAACACTCAGTTCTGGCTATTCGATCACGTTCCGCTTGTTCCATACAGACATTATCCCTAAACGTTAAAATAAAATTGTGGTGCCAGAGCGTCAGTTTGAGCTATCATACATATTAAATGAATTCTATCATCTATTAAATCTACATCTATTAAATGAATTTGATTTACCCTCGGCAAGTGAAGGGACCGCAGGCCCTGCAATTTGTATTCTCTGGACAGTCGTCCAGTATTACTTCAAAATCTTCACCGATTTTCTTCCATTCTCGCATTCGAAGATCGTGCGCAAGATCCTTTAAGAATTCCTGAGGAGTCTCAGCAAGCATGGATGTGAAAGCATCCGTGCCGCAGGGTGAATGAGCATCTGCTGCGAGAGGATTGAAATATACTAATTCTTGTTTTTTTTAGTCTTTACAGACAATCTTTGCTTTTGGGAAACTTACTCACAAATCCTAGTGTGGATGTGTCAGGATCGCGTTGTCTCCAAGTAACAAAAACTCCGCCTAATAAGCCGTGAACGAAGACAACGTCTAACTTTCGTGCAGATTGATTTCTGTGTAAAGGATGAAGCACATAAATTCGACGCGCATATTTCTCGTTTGATGCATCTTGTATATCCAAATTTGCAAGTGCACGAGCTGCCGTTGCTGACAGCCGCAAATCTGGGTTTTGCAACCATTTTGCCAAAATTCCGATCCATCCTGTACGATGAATGAAACAATAATTGTATTGGAATCTGAGACAACTGGTTCCCCCCCTAGATTAATGACGATAAAAAGTTTTTTGTACCTGATCGAAAAAGGTCATTCAGGTATTCTTCGTGTAATGATATGTTGGAAATTATTTTCGCAAGCAATATGCAAATATTTATGTTGTCGCCAACAAGTTTTTGGACATTCATCAATATAGGCAAACCACCAGCATCGACGATGTCTGCAGAGTGAAGTTGATGGCTTAGTATTTAATTTATCAATTTTTCAATGATGTCACCTTTACTATGCTGATCTAAAGATGAATGATGATGGATCGCTTGAACGCAACTATATAACAAATCTTGATCCCAAATTATGGCTGGTGGCACAGCAAGTCCGACACTTGTTAAATCATGATCAAATATCAGTCCATCCTGTGGAGTATACAAGCTTATTTTCTTTTTCATTTTAAGGATTTCTGGAGCTTACTCACGCGATGAGTATCATGGAATTTCTTGTTTAAAAATTGAGTTAGGCACGGATGACAACTTTGGCAAAGACTGTCCAAGTCGAGCAGTAAGTAATGCAAATTCTCAATTACATCCTGCAATTTAAATGATGGTCAAAGTCTGTATCAATGAATTCAGCTTATTTCATATGATAGTCAATGATTTATAACATACATATAGTTTGTGCTTCATGTGGTAATACGGTGGTCTAAGAAAAAATCTCAAATCTACATTTGGCATTCGTGCAAGAGCAACTGCAGTTTTAGCATCAAGCATTTGAGCCATATGCCAATAGTGCCAATCTGAAATATTGTTATGACATGATCCATTCCATTGCATCCGTCCTTATTATTCAAATTACCTTTCAAGTGCTTTAGACGACTAAGTGAATATACTGCTTTTTCTCTGTCGCTAGCACAACCATTTTGTGCTAAATCAAGTAATTTGTATGCTAGATTACGGTTGAGAGATTTCCACCATTTAGTGATAATATAAGTGAGAGTACGAGGCTTCTCCGCAATGGAAGCACGTAAATCTTCCTTATTTCGGAACATAAGAACATCTGCAAAATTTCAATACTTTCTATATTACATAGCTAATTAAGCATTTTTGATTTGAAATCAATCCATCAAAGTACTCCTTCCTTAAAGACACATCTGCGCCTAACAGGAATCTTAACATCTTCTAGTTTATTCTATCAATAATAAAATAAAAAATTAATGAAAATCCCTGAGTAACAATGGTAACCTTTGAACCGCGGATCATCAATATAAATATATTGAGCTTGAGATTGCTCCAAATCCAAAACATTGGTCGTTACGGATGATCGTAAAATTTGTGAAGTCTGACGAAGTTGATACAGGAACCAGCATCCCCTGTAAAGCATACATGGCAGCATTTCCGAGGTGTGAACTTCAAAAACTCAAGATGAAAATTTAAGAAAAATGCTTCTTCCTACCCCACAACAACCACACAAGTCCCTGTCGATTTTAAGTAGTATATATATTTCTTATAAATCTGGAGCTTCATTGTACTTTTCCAAATTACGAACAATTCCTTCAACTATCAAACTGAACGTGCGAAGCTTTCATCTTCATTCGAAGAACTGGTCGACATTGCCATTACCATTTGGAAATAAGAATTTTATGTCTTAATGTATCCGACTCGGTGAGATTTGATGACTTTTTGCTCATCATTTAATGTATTAAAAATATGGCTGAATCCTCAAATGTTCCAATCACTCTACAGTCAACAAATTTCAACAATTTTGAATAAAGGTTACCGAAAGCATTTTGCTTAAGGAATAAAATAAGAGGAAATAGAAGCAAAGAAACGGTATCGCCATTCACCGTTAAATTTATCTATAGTACCAACAGAAATTCCAAATCTTTCACTGTCGTTTCCATATAAGCGTACTTTCGAGTTTTGGGACTAACCAACAGAAGGCGTTACTACTGAGATAGCTAGTAGGATTTCAAGATTGAATATAATGAATGAGTTATCAAAATATATGTATTAATTTACAAGTAATTACTCTTATTATAGTTGGATTATAATTTAAGTAAAGTATTTAAATGAATTGACTGTCACGAAAGCCTTAAAATGACCAAAATGAGTAGGGCCCGAAACTTGGAGGCACTGTCGACGCGATCGGGCCCAATGCCTATGCAAACCAGCCCATACGGTTTTAATGCGGTGTTTTCGAGGAGCAACTCTTGTACAACGTCTGCAGTCTTTTCCAGTCTTTTCGCTCTACATTCTGTAGCGTGCAGTACGTCCGGCCAAGAGTACTGACGTTTCGTTGCGCCACTCGCATGGCCGACGTGTGCATTCCAAGGCATAAAATCGCGTGGTATCCACTGTCTAGTGACTGTCCTCCCATAATCAACCAATAGTAAATTATAATTGGCTCGGTGAAGGAAGGTAAGAATCAACGTGGTTTAGTGTTTCTTAGGTGGAAAGTAACGCCCGTGTCCGCATTTCCATGTTCTGCCTGACATAATCCGGTATGAACTGGATTTAACCAGATTCGTCGATAAATCTATTCCTTCTTACTTACAGGCAAATAATTTCCTATACTGGTTTACATATTAGGATTCTGGTGAAATCCTCTACAAGAAGCCTAGACACTACTTTGCTTATTATAGTTTATTCCAATACTGAACCTTCCGATATGTCCAACGAAGAGACTTCTGCTGATCGCAATGTCGAGATTTGGAAGATCAAGAAGCTCATTAAGAGCCTTGAAATGGCACGAGGGTAAGCAGCTTTCACTGTACCTCCTTATACTTTAGGAACTTTATAATATCTTAAGACATATGGCAGATGTATGACAAAGGTTATAGGAATATCGATGCTTCGATGTCTTATTTTGGATAATTCAATTTCAGGAATGGTACTAGCATGATATCATTGATCATTCCACCTAAGGATCAGATATCAAGAGTCAGCAAAATGCTTGCTGATGAATTTGGTACTGCTTCTAATATCAAGTCTCGTGTAAATAGACTGTCAGTCCTTGGAGCTATTACTTCTGTACAGCACAGACTGAAGCTTTATACTAAAGGTAAGTTATGCATGAACGGTGTTTGAAACAATGTCTATAACAGTTTGATTTTCCAGTACCACCAAATGGCCTCGTGATATATTGCGGTACGATCGTAACGGAGGAAGGAAAAGAAAAGAAAGTGAACATCGATTTTGAACCCTTTAAACCAATTAACACGTCCCTATACTTGTGTGATAATAAGGTAAGCTTAACATAACATAACATACGGAGTCATTTTTTAAGATTCTGGATTATTGTTACAGTTTCATACTGAAGCTCTCACAGCATTACTTGCTGACGATAATAAATTTGGATTTATCGTAATGGACGGTAACGGAGCGCTTTTTGGAACGCTTCAAGGAAACACTCGTGAAGTATTACACAAGTTCACTGTAGATCTTCCCAAAAAGCACGGTATGTTTCAACAGAATACGCAAAAACAAATCCTGATAATTGAATAAATTATCACACATATTTTTTCAGGGAGAGGTGGACAGTCCGCACTTCGATTCGCCCGATTAAGAATGGAAAAGCGACACAATTACGTTCGTAAGGTCGCCGAAGTGGCTACTCAACTCTACATCACTAACGACAAGCCTAATATCGCGGGTCTGATCCTTGCCGGTAGTGCAGACTTCAAGACAGAACTTAGTCAGTCCGACATGTTTGATCCCGTACGTATATTTTCAAAAGAGTGAATAATTTTGCATCTGAATTTTAACATTTTCATCGTTTCATTCAATAGAGATTGCAAGGTAAAGTCATTAAGCTAGTGGACGTGTCGTACGGCGGTGAGAATGGCTTCAATCAGGCGATTGAACTGGCCGCGGAGTCCTTGCAGAACGTAAAGTTCATCCAGGAGAAGAAACTCATTGGTCGCTACTTTGATGAGATCTCCCAGGACACGGGGAAGTATTGTTTTGGTGTCGAGGACACTCTTAGAGCGCTAGAACTAGGAAGCGTCGAGACGCTCATATGTTGGGAGAACCTGGACATTCAACGATACGTATTAAAGAACCACACGAACGCTGAAGAGAAAGTACTGCACCTCACGCCGGAACAAGAAAAGGACAAGACCCACTTCACGGACAAAGAGGTACGTTTTTTTACTTGAACATCAACTCGACCAATTTTTCAGAATTAAAGTCATACGAACAATTTTTACCCCTATCTCCAGAGTGGCGTGGAATTGGAATTAGTCGAATGTCAACCCCTTCTCGAGTGGCTTGCGAACAACTATAAGAGCTTCGGTGCGACCCTAGAGATCATCACTGATAAGTCTCAAGAAGGTTCACAGTTCGTCAGAGGTTTTGGTGGTATTGGAGGTGAGTTAATAATTTATCATTTTTTAAAAATAATTCTCTTACGTATTAAAATACTGACTGTAAGAATACGAGGGTGCCCACAGGCTGCTATAAGATCCTATACTTAAGGATAAATTGACAGTAAAACAAAAAAAAAAGGATAGATAATGTCTGTACTACCGCTTGTAATTCGTACTAAATTGATGTTTTACTAGCCGGATGAAAAAGGGTCATTCGACGAAATAGAAAAAGGGAAAAAAAGAAAAGAATCATGAAAAGAATATGAGAATCGTAACGTATCGCCTCTCGCTCGACATCGTTATTAATCGTGGAGTATATTTTCCTACGTAGGAATCCTCCGCTACAAAGTCGATTTCCAGTCACTGCAGGCCGACGAGCCTCTTGATGACGTTGACCTCGATGATTACTAATTTCATCCGTCAAATACTCAAAAAGTCGACCAGGTAGTCCTTTATCTGTCTTGAGTGCACTCGTATCATATCTTCGTGTAACGTAGTATGCATCGTTTCGAATTACTTTCAGTACTGGTTATCTTATTTATATATATATTTTTTTATTGTTTCTCCACTATTTCTTACCCATTTCTTTTCGCTCTATCTATCGACTATACATTTGTCATTCTCTTGCTCTTTAGGATTTGAACGACTTTACACGGACATATAATTAACTCATCAGATGAAACGTCTAATAACTTTCATAATTTAATTTGTCTCGCATTTAAAGTTTTAGCTCTCACGAAATTCTTATAGCATTTCATATCTTCTCATTCTTTCTTTATTTTTCCTTATCATGAAGAAATCACGCATTTTTTAAGTATCATGCTGTGATACTTCTAACTCGTGTGAAATTAGTTTGATTATTATTATTAAAAAGCAATTAACAGGAACACATATTGTTATTCGTCGTAATTTTCTTTTGTGTTGTAGTGGGGAAAGTAGATTCAGAATGGAGTAAAAGAATCATTAGGAAGTGTCTTGAAAAACTCGCAATTTCATTGACTACGTGAAAATTAATTGACTCTCTACGGTTTGAGCCATAGAAATGAAAATTGTGTAATCATTTCATATAAAAGTCATCTCACCAGCAAAATATTTCAAATAAGTTTTCCTTCGATTCATGCTTGCTCTCTTTCTGTTCGTACGGCCCACGTTTGGCATGGTAAGCTTTTATAGTTTGTTAATCGTGTTTTTAGTTGTCTCGCTGAACATTTGCAACCACTTTCAAACCACACAATCTGTATTCAACACCCTGTATGAAACATCCAGTTGTAGATTTGAACTCAGCCTAAAGTAGAGTATACAGTTATTAGAATTTGTGAAAATTTTATTATTATTTTCGTTTGGCAATTCCACTCCCAATGGACAGAAGACAAAATGATTATGTGGATATGATTTGCGATGTAGACATTTTTGTGATAAGTCTTGATCAAGTTACGCTATCAGCTTTGTGTTAGCATGTACGAAAGACAGGATATAATATGTTTGGACTTTCGAGGAAAAAAATAATTGTACGTAAGCTCATTGGTAGTGTTGGGTGGGAGGTTGTTGCAAGTTTTGACTTTGGCCAAAGCTTACAGAAATATTTGCCTGGACTGCCCTGATTGGTGAGATGATTTATTGGAAGCAGAGAAATTATTTGCCAATCAGTGCCCCAGTTGGCTTGTCAAATGGTGATATACTTCTCTCCAGGCTCTACTTATTAGTTACTAGGCACTTGTTAGAGTTAGCAGATTTTGAAAGGATATTGATTGAAAGTACTAATTAACATTTTGTTCCCATTAGCTCGCACATTGGGACAGGTACAGTAATTGCTTATTATTAAAGGTACCCATGTTCTGAAATATCGAAGCAGACATTAATGCAAAAGCTGCACCATCGAATAACTAAAGAATGTTTCTTGATTGTAACCACTTGATAAGTGATTGTGTTGAAGACATATTCCCAAGACCCATTTTCATTTAGTCCTTCGATTCATCGACATTGTCATTCTTTTACCAAAGCCTTCGGCATCATCGATTTGCTCTCGATATGTTATTCATATTAATCACTATCCAAAAGATACGAGCATGCCTATAGTATTTTTAATAAAGAAGTACTGAAGCTGTATTAGAAGACACGATCGAACATTACTAACGAGATCGTGCAAGAAATTTCGTAATTAATGATAAAGTACAGATCCGTCATTAATAAAAGAAATGTCATCTCTTCTTCTAGGTATTCTGCGGTACAAAGTGGACTTTCAGAGCATGCAGCTGGAAGACATTGAGTTCGACAATTTCGATCTGGAAGATTATTAAAGAAGTAAAGCGAAGGCGGGTACTCGGTTCATTTTAGCTTCAGGAGACTACGACACACAGGAAGAGAGGAAGCAGACAAGGAAGAAAGAAAGACAAGGCGATATAACGACAAAAGAACAACATGAAAATTCAAGAAAAACGCAAAGATAAACGCGCATTGGGTGTGCAATGAACAATATGAAATTTACTGTTTCTCCTGAGCGCTAGTATTTCAGTGTGATTAGAAAGCGGTAGAGAAGAGAAAGGATAAATTTTCGTTATTCAAAGAAAGATGCCGGTAGGAATCAAAAGCGAGTCGGAGAAGAACGTGCGAATGAACGATCGTCTCAGCACGGAGATGAAATAAAAATTCACAAAATCGCGTATTGGTGAGGGAGAACAATAATATAATGGAGCAAGTATCATCATGCAGTCTTCAAGTCATCCAATCACATTTCGAGGATTTATAGGAACCATCTGCGGTTGGTACTCCTGTTCGGTTTCTCTCTGCCTTAAAAATATGTGGCCCTGTGCAATCGAGATTAATCCTAAATGAGATAATGGCGAATTACAATAAGTCCAACTAGGAGGGAAAGAGAAGAAGACGCGCTTCCCTCGAGGACTGCAACCCTTAATTAAGCCAGCTTGATACCTGCCTATTAGGTGTTAAAAAAAAAAGGAAACAGAACGTGTACCATGCGTCTGGATTATTCTGTAAACTTCGAGCGTTCGCTGTATAAGCTCTCATGAGATTCCCATTCCTGGCTTTCTCAGAGAATACATAAATATATAGATATATATATTTATAATTAAACGATTGCTGCGAGGTCACCGTGTAACGGAAACACGTTGTTTCTAAAGACGTGCGGCACCGCGTGAATTTTTATATTCCTTTTGAAATCACTGTTTTGAGTGCCAGTAAATTCTGGTTTACCGCGGGGCGAATATGTCTAACAGGTACTAGATTAATATGACCGTCGTCACGTGGAATGATTTCGGATTCTATTGCTGTTGCCGTTTTTATTAATCACGCGGTACGGCATGAAATCTTATACCGTTCAATATGGACACAGTATGCACGTCAGTGTTTCAATATAATTTATCGCTCATGTCGGTCAAATAGAAAGAAAATAAGTCCTGAGTAAACCCTTGAAACCATCTGGTTACGCGCGACAGTATTAATCATACGGTATCGCACGAGCTTTTGTATTAGAAGCTGTTTGGTGACGCTCGTTGATCAGTTAAACTCCGGTGGGTCGTGGCTTCCCTTGGATGATTCTGGTATCATTTTTTTCTTTCTTTTTTCATTTTTTGGGTGTAATTTAAGACAGCAACGGGTTATGCAGCCTCCAATGCGCGGAATGGCTGCTTGCGTTCTCTTCTGTTCGTATTAAAAACAATTAAATCATGGATGAACTCTAATAAATTGATTTCTTTAAACTAAGCACACCTAAGTCCTGTGCGTTACATGTATAAATGGCAAAAATCGAAGACGCACGAAAGAAAGATCTTGCAAAGTTCTTCTTAGATCATATTCAATTTCAATCTACATATACGGATATATTGTATATGCTTATTTCGAGTTGTCATATCTATATGTTGTTCGTATGGATATGATAAGTTATTGATTAGAGTTGTGCGTGTCACTTCAACTCCATTGGTTGTGTTCAATTGAGTTGCAGTGGTTGAAAACGAGAAGTTGGGTTGGCTTTAATGGACTGAACATTTTCATGCATCTGGTGCATACCTATTCCTGACGCAGTTCTGTTTTTCTACACTCACTATACATGTAATTAAGAGCCCTCGTCGATAGTTTTGATAGTTTATTTATTTTACAAGCTTGGCAGCTCTAGTTATCATTTTAAAAAAGACCACCGGTGAACCGAAAGTTTACAATGTCGACGTATATCGAGCGACAATATATGATCTCGTCTGATTCACAAGCGAACTCTATCAGTTTTTTTTTGTCATATGTATTCCTTCTTACGTTTTATGCAACAAAATGTTCGACTCGTCAATTTGTTTTTCATATTTGACAGACAGATTGAACTATAATAAAACAAGAACTTTGAATGTAAAGTTAGAGGAGAAACGAGATTCGAAAAGCTTTCATTCTAAAAGATTTTACTAGATTGGATAATATTTTGTACATATGTAATACACGGTACATGTGTCGCATGTCTTTATAATTTATTGTCATTTTCTTTTAGTCGTATTAAAACATTCTGGATATTTAAAGTATTTCTTAAAGAATTAGGAATATTAAGGTTTTCTATGCAAAATTAACAATGACGTCAATTTACTTCCGGCACCAAGAGATCTAAATTAGCGTCTTTCATTGCGGAACCTAGGAACTTTTCTTCGCCACCACGGATAGACAAACTAGTTCCGGGTATTTGAATTCTCTTATTATCCATCATGGCTGCTCGCATCCAATTGGAACTACTGCATTTTTGACAACTTCTCGAAGGAATTCTATCCAAACTAACAGTCCTGTTTCCGCAATCGGAACATTTGAAAAATCTTTTGACAGCGTCGATCACTCTTAATGGATGTCTTTGCTCCTTGCACATATCTGAACTTGAAAACGCAGTGTATTTACAAATAAGGCACTTCACAGCTTTGCAATCGACCTGATAGGTCGACATCATCTTCTCCTCCATCTTCTCTTTCACCTCTAATTTGTTAAAGTACTTTTCCTGCTCTTCATCCCTTGATTTTTCTATCAGATCTGTGTGTGCCGAGGTAGCTTTAATCATTTCTTGAAATTTATCAGACAATACGTTTGATTTTTTCACCTTGCGTATATCTTGTTTCTCTTCATCCTCTTCATCCTCTCTTCTTCTCTTTGTAACCTTCTCTATTTTCTCATCCTTAGTCATGCGTACCTTGTTGGGGTTGGACTTTTTAAATGAGCCTTTCTCTCTGACCCATTTTAGAGCATTCATTTTTGCCAAGTCCATGTGCTTCTTTGCAATAGGCTCTGAGAAGTCGATGACGCCACCAGAGATGCCGTTTCCCAATTTTGGAATTGACAAAGCAGAGAGCTTAGATAATCCAATGTTTTCATTGCTCTTGTTTTTTACTTTATCATTGATCAATTTAGTTTCCGGTGTTCCGAATCCATTTGCTTTTTCCAACATAGGTGTTTGTGTACTGCCCCATGCTCTAAGCTTACTTAAACGATCCAAGTCCTTCTTAGCTTGATTGGTGGTCCTTTCTACCATATAAGATTTCTTCTTATTCTCCTGTTCGTTATCCATGACATGGACTTTCTTTTCTGACAAACTGACATCACTCTTCAGCAGAGCTAATCTGGCGCAATCTTTATCATGTAATTTTTGATTCCTCTTTGCAGGCACCAAAGTCATATTTTTCTCAGAAAATGAGTTCAATCCTGATCGTGAAGCTGTTTTTTTTAAAGCATCCATAGAGAATCCACGATTATTAAAATCCGATTGCAATTCCGTTCTTTTCGAGCATTTTTTGTACTCTCTTTTAACATGATAGATGCAATATTCACATCTATTTTTATTCACAATAGATGTGCAGGGTTCACCATTTTTTTTCATAGACTTGCAAGTGCCCAAATCCTTTGAGTTTCCCAGAATCATCATTTTTTGTGGGTTGTCTATGCTCAACGCAGCTTGATCAGTTTTGCTATCATCATCAAATACGCCAGGATTTAACACGCCAATAACAGATCCTGTTGAGGTCTTCCACATGAGTTTATATGCATTGCCAAATAAAAATAATGAAATAGTGTTCATTGCATCAGTGAGGTCACTTAGTTTCCAGATACAGTACTGTTTGCCTTTTTGTGATGTTTTTGGTGGTAACTTATTTGTAAGAACACCTGCTATTACCCAATCCGAATTAACATTACCTGTTTTCACAAAGTTTTTTACTTTGGAAAGAGGCACTGGAGTTCTATTTACCATTCTTTCTTTAAGCTCAGCTGATGACACCAAAGGCTTAACAATTCGGAGCCCAAATATTGGATCAGTATACACATCTGTAGATGTAGAAGGTGTATTAGTTGGTCCAGTTTTATTAAAATCAAATGGTTCTCTTTTTGCATTTGCAATGAAAGATTTTCGTTTGCTCAAATCAAAAGTTTTATTTGATTCTTGTAATGGACCTCCTCTATCTTCTTTTTCAAAAGCTTGATTTTTCAATAAGGACTTCACACTATGGCCAGATTCAGAATATTTTTGTTTGTCAAAATACCGTTTACCTTCATCATCAGAGGAGTCTGTATCACCCTGATGAACTAGTCCGATAGACTTTTTAGGAGACTTTGATTCATCTTTTGATGGAGAAACACAATCCAAAAATGAAAACTCTAGCTCTTTCAAAGAACTTTTGGCAGTAGTTAATGTGGACTTTTGGGTATCACCTTTGTCACAATTTATATCATCCTTGGACTCTTCATCATTAGCTAGAAGATTATCCAGAATATCTCCTAAATCATTGTCGCTATCGTCATCCATATTTAATTAATTTGCTTAAAAAAGCTGAAAAACAAATCCATCTTTGAGTGCACTGGTAGTACAATACGTGTCATGTAATAAATGCTCGCTACGTAGAAAATACTAAAATACTTACTAAATTATCGTTATAAATACTAGATCAGCATACGAACTGCACTTAAATAATTATTAGCACTTTCATTAAGTGGCACATTAGATATATGAATTTCAACTGAGAAGCATTCTTGAAATTTACAGATCTATCTGCTGACTGACAGCCCACATAACTGGTTCCCGCCCAAATAAGCGGGCCACTGCCACACGGAAGTTATATATATATATATACAAGTCACAAGTGGCGCTTTTCCTGCAAGAAATTCCATTGTACGTTGGAATTTTTCAAAATAAAAAAAAACCAAACGCATTTTATTTTATTAAACATTATTAGCACACCCCACAGCGTTATCATATTTACTGAGCTCTAAACTTATAATCAAGGTACAGACAATGCTCTACCTATTTAAAATACTGTACACATATGTTATCAAATATTCCAACGAAACAAAAGTACTTGGTTACAACGTACACGGCAATTGCCGTCGAACTTTCTCATTCTGAGTCCGTCTTTCATACAACATAAAATCCTGCAAAGCTGTCATTCTTTACTTTTCTGCATGTCTCTTGCCTATAGTACATCCTCTTCTATTTGAATCAGAGATGAGTAGAGAGATGCACAACGTTATAGTTTTAAGCAATACTAAAAACATGGCGCTGAATCGTAACGGTGAGTATGGAAGTAGAATTTTGAGATCATCGTCTCCATCGATAATGCATATCCCGTCGTAGCCGAGCTGACCACGATTACGAACGTGTCGCTTGGCGAGCAGAGGCTCTCCGCTACTTCCCGGTTGTTTCCAAAGCAACACTTAGAACGACGCAGCTCATCGAATATAGCCGAAATACTTTTTTTCTTTGCAATCCTAAATTCGATCGCACAGTGTAAGCTCGGTAAGTTTAATATGACAAAAGCAAGCAACTCATGTCTGCCTGCACTGAAGCGTATGATGCCACAAGCATATTTAATACATATTTTACCGATGTTGCGTAGCAGAACGATTGTTGAAACCTATCGGGAACTGTAGAACTTCTCGAGAACTATTGAAAAAGCCTATTGTTGAATCATTTTTAAGAGATTTTATAAAAGTGCGGTGCTGGAGTTGACATCCGTGTAGCACCTCCATTTTTTTAATGTTAATATAATATGTATTATATGTATTAATATAATATGTATAAATATGTATTTTAATAGAGAGTCCACAGTGTTCTTCTCTCGTCAGCGCGCTATAAACGCGGAATTGGCAAAATCCAGAAGACTCGCGTGGACGAGGAAAAATTATTTAGTACACAGCAAAATCTGCGGTTGATCACTCGGAAACAAGAATAGCTGGAAATATAGTCAGACACTACCGCGCAGCATGGGAACACTTTCGGAATGCATCACCAAAATCTCGCACAAATATAAGTCAGATCTATGCTATACTTCCGGTATCCGCTGAGTATAGCAAATTTATG
>NW_014333297.1:326236-359414 GCF_000341935.2 Cephus cinctus | reverse complement strand
GAGAGGGGAAGGGGGAAGGAAGACCGGCAAAACGCGGTTTCCAAGAGACCGGCTCTCGAAAGACTGACCTCTGCACCAATAACACATTCTTTGTATACCGCTGAGTACCCCCTCCCCCCCTCTCGAGTACTCCCTGGCAAAAGTGATGCCCCCCTACGACAGGTTTGTCAATAACAACTCGTACAGGGTTCGTCAACGATGCTCTGGAGTGACGATGCAGGCTGATCGGTGCACGGCAATTCTTCGCATTTCAGGATATTGTTGACGCTCCCTGTAATGCTCCTAAAGCGTACGTTTCATTAGTACAGCAGGGCTCTAAGTGCGTCTCTCTCGCACGCATACGGATTAATACACTTTTTCTACTACCTATAACTATACTACCTTTAACTTATAACTATAATACCTATAACTTTTTTGAAAAACTCGACAAAATGGTGTCTAGACACTGTATCTGCTACGTACTTATCTTGAATTAAAAAAAAAAACTGTGACGGTGTAAACGATGGAACGTGGAGATGTATTTACCAGAGCTGGTGCAGCTAATCCGTGAAGGCCAAGAAGTGCATCCAGAAGACACTCAGGTGGGCACTGCACTAGGACACAGCACTGCACTTCCAGAACACTCACAGAAAATCTATAGAATTTCCTGGATATCGCGAGAGCAACGCGAGAAATACACGAGCGATAACTTTCTGTACCGTTTCGAAACACAGCTAGAAAAATTATCAACGAGATAGACTGCTTAGATGATAGCCAAATTCGAGAACTAATCATTCTGATTGTCCGATTTGTCGAGATCCTTATAACTCTTCCTTTCCCTCATGCCGTCCCTTTGAATCAAGTGGAGAGCGTTCCTTAACAAATCGGTACTTAAGATTTGAAGATCCTCCACGGCGGCTTCCCTAGGACATTGGGCGATAGCTGGGTACCACATCTTTAACTCGGGCAGGAAGTTCCTCCCCTTGTCGTAACGAAACCTTATCTCCGGCCGCTCTACAGCCCTTTGCTCATCTCCAGCGGAGCGCCAGCATCTCACCCGAGCTTCTGCCGGTCAGTGGAGACGTTTCCGTCGGGTACTCTCCTCTGCCGGGCAACTCGACACGTCGAGACTATCTCCCCACGGCAGATTCGAGCACCTGGACGTCAACTAAACAATAACAAAATCTTACGAGAGCGTTGGCATATCTATACGAATCAACCCGGGAGCGTAGCTTCTGAGCAGGGTGGTGACTCGAAGGGAACCAGAAAGCGAAAACGTTATCTGTATCGGTAGCCGGAGTCGCCTTGTGACCGTGAATCGAAAAATCACGGCACAACACTTACCCATGTACCAGCGTATAAATACATCTAAAATAATTGTGTGTAGTGTATTGCGCTAAGTATTTTATATAAATGCTAAGCAATAAAATGAATTTATGGGAACAATAATAATTGATAACGAAAAGACAGATAAGGGTAGGGATAAGCTCAAGACACTGCTATGACCTTAATTAACGTCCCAGTGGCCCTGATGATATTTTAGATAAAAATCGAGTACGACTGCCACCTCAATTTTTGGAAAGTACGCATTTTAACGGTATTGCGTAGCAGAACTATTTTTAAAACCTATCAGGAACTATAAAACTCTCCTAGAACTCTTAAAAAAGCTTATTGTTGAACATTGTTCAAAAATTGAGATGCTACACGGGTGTCAGCTCCAGCATTGCAGCACTTTTTTAAAATCTCTTAAAAATGTTTCAACAATAGGCTTTTTCAATAGTTCTCGAGGAGTTCTATAGTTCCTGGTAGGTTTTAACAATAGTTCTGCTACGTAACATCGTTAAAATACGTATTAAGAATACTAGTCGCACCATACGCTTCAGTGCAAGTATGCATAAGGAGCTGGCTTTCAGTGTTGTTTTTCGATTGTGCTTCAAACAGTTCCGAAATAGTTCTCTCAAGTACTCAATGTTGGGACCATAGTTCCGCTTGGATCTATTGTTGAATAATGATGGAAGCTAGCACCACATCGCTGCACTCCTTAACGCAGGCAGGCATAAGGTGCTGGCTTTTGACAGCACCTTAACAGATAGTCTTAGTAAATCTTGTCGAGCATACACTGTACATTTGAATTTAAGATTACAAAAAAAAATATTTAGGCAATATCTGATAAGCGGCCTCTTTCTAAGGGTTGCTCTGGGAATCAGTTGTAAGTTGTGGAGAATCTCTGCCCGCCAGGCTACCCGTTCGTGATCACGTTCAACTCGGCTACGACGGGATATGCATTATCGACGGAGGCGATGATCACAAAATTCTATTCCCGGACTCGCCGCTAAGATTTAGCGCCATATTTTTGGTATCGCCTAAAACCGTAGCGTTGTGCATCTCCCTACTGATCTCTGTTTGAAAAGCTCTGAATAGCTCTCTTTTCGCCACCGCATAATGACGGCTCGATTGACGTCATGGCAGATACACGTGCGCAGAAGTTAATCAATGGGTTGATAACAGTGGGACTCAAAACCAAGCGATGCTTCCCCTGAAAAGTAGCTGCTACCTCGAGCATTGTGATTCTTAACGAGTTTAAACCATTCCGAGTGTTAAAATGATCACTGGTGCAAAGTCTGAACGTGCTGCGTCCACCTAATTTGCATGGTAATGTGTCAACTTCTAAACACGTTCTTGACTTGCACGACTTCAGTAGAAACAGGTAGGATTGTCTTTTGAAAGACAAACATGACTAGCGAACTGCCCAGACTCTGTGAGAATGATGATTTCGACAATTCTGATGAGAGTGAAAGACCTTCCGGGGAGAGATGGGCCCCGGTTGGAGCAAATGATGGGGATAATGACTTTGGCGACGAGTTCAAGTACTCCAACAGCATGGAAAAGTATGTTGTCTTTTTTCTTTGATGATCTTGACAATTCAATCATATACTGGATTTATTTTTTAGTCTATCCTGTGACATGGACAGGCTCAAAGTTCTCGAGGAAGAGCAGGAGATGCTTAATTCATCCCTGATTGCTCTAACTACTCACTTTGCGCAGGTAGATTCATTAATAATAGTTAATGATTTTATTGTTACATTCATCATTATTTTTCTTAGGTCCAATTTCGATTGCGTCAAATTGTTGATGCTCCAGCTGAAGAGAAGGAGGGTCTACTTAAAGAATTGGAAGAGTTTGCCTTTAGGGGAATTCCTGATGTCCCCAGTAATCTACCTTTTGAGAGTCAACGGATTACATCGACTTCTCCACTGTCCCAAAAGCAAAGTGTAAGCCAAAAAAGTGTGCACTGAACACTATAGATATGGAGGTCCTTTTTTCAAACTGGTTGTATTCTATTTTGCTTTGCACTACTACTTAGTACTACTTATGACTACTTAGATGCAATATGTATTTTCTTAATTGAATCTTTTGTTTCTTATTTACACTTTTCTGCTTGCCATCTATACCTTAAATGTTGCTTGAATAAATACTCTTTATTTTCGAGGCTAATTTATTTTTTTCAAACCTGCTCAGTTTTTTGCATGTGATATCCTTTCTTTCCAAGAGTGGCTAAAAGTATATACTTTTTTTTTTCAAAATATACAGGACCTACCAAGGAACAGCATTTATCTGTATTTTTTATGGTCTTAATTTTGAATGACTGTTACTTTGCACTTTTAAGCTGCCTTGCGCTACTTTATGTTTTTACTTTCCTGGCTTGCGTTTGTTCCGTTTGGAGAACATCACACGACAACGAGAGTCATGAATTCAACAGAATGGAGCTGTATGTGACTTGGAAGTAGAGTCTAAAATGGCAATGCAGAGATCTAAGCAGAGAGAGTTAATAAACCAACTGAAGTCGCAATTGGAAGATCTTGAAAAGTATGCCTATGAGACAGGAGGGGCTGATTTGCCTCAGAGCGTAATAATGGAACGTCAGAGTTTAATAATAAGTAAGTTAATATGTGACTGTTGTGAAGCACTCAATAAAACAGTTAATGCTTCTTCCAGATCATCTTAAGGAAAAATTAAACTTCAATGTGGATGATCTCTGTAAATTGCCATTGGATGATTTGCGTTGGCAAGTTGACTATGCCTTCAGTCAGGTAAGATACATAACATTGAAAAATTGCTACCTTGTTCGCACAAGATACAATAATGCTGAATAACTCTCCTTTAAGATTGTCAGTCCACTCAAGATGAAGGAACAACTGGTGTCACAGTTGAAGACTCAGATCGTGGACTTGGAGCGCTTCATCAATTACCTCCAGGGTGAAGTTAGCACCGATAGCCTAGCCTGTACCTGTGCCTGTCCTGTGCATACAAGTGGATCAGCTGCAGCCTCTTCCTATGCAGGAAGATCTTTTCAGAGGAGACCTCTGGAGGAGGAGGATCGGACTAAGACTCTGAACACTGTCAGAAAAGTAATGGCGCTACTGCATATGTTTTTGATGTCGCAATTGGGTTGCGGCAGTGAAAGGATACGCCGTAATTTTAAGAAAAACTCGATGTACAATTGGCGAGACCTAAGGGCCAGGTTAGATATCGCTGTAGAACACGTGCTGGAAACCGTCTCTGAGAGCAATTCTCAAGAGCAAGAGGATGAGGATGAGGCAGTCGATGATAACGACAATGATAATGATTACACCTCTGATTCGGATTCTCCCTCGAGTCGATGCGATGCTAAATTAACTTCTGCAGTCAGAAAACATCTGGCAGTTTGCATTCGTGACTTGATGCAACACGGCTTAACGTTTGATCGACGAGCAACTAGTGTTGTGCCTTTTGTGGGTTGTTTTCCCCAAAGAGGTCCCACGTCTAGTAGTTCTATGCACGCCTGGGAACTCATTTTAAAGTATTACGAGATCAAGAATGGGCATCGTTATAATTCTAGTCCAGCACAAAAGCTTTCTCAAAGTTTCAACTTGGATCTTGTTGGAGAGAGTTCTGTTTCTTCTAAGCAGGTACTAGTTTTGTTGTCTTCTTTTGTTCACTATGTTTTTTTCTAATCTGATGAAATTCTTGCAGAGTTTACTGACGACCATTGGAAATATCATAGCTTCTCACACGCCCTACAAAAGGAGTCACGATTCTCATTTCAAAGCATTCGTTTGTGCAGCGCTAAAGTAAGTGTGTCGTGATATTGTATAGACAAAATACACCGAATGTAAGTTGTTCAGTTAAAGTGTCTTCTTTGTAGCTTAAAGAAGTTGGTGGCATGGTTAAAGCTGATCCTACAATGTCAGTATTTATTGGAAAATCACTACACGTCCTGGAGTTATGTCGTCAAAACAGGTATATCAAAAAATAGCAATTATTCTACATACAGAGAAGCTTTATTCCAAAAACCTACTTTTTCATTCTAACAGGCTTTCAGGATGCTTTTCACACTCTCGACCGATTAACCAGTTACAAGTTCGATTTGCCCGTCGATCTGGCTGTACGACAATTCCAAAATATAAAAGATGCATTCTGAGTAACTGTGCTTCGAGCGATTTCGTTAGGCGATTCCAGTATTCATCAAGACAACACTTATATTCATTAAGAGTCGAGAGACTGATCGTGTTCAGGATTCTGGCCGGGACGCAATAAGATAAAGGACAAACGTAGGTAGAGGATAAATCTCTGCACCTTGTGGAAGGTTTTACTGGGCGCATTGAACTTTCTCCACTTTAAGGAAATGGGTAATAGTAATCAGGAATGTATTATAATCAAAGGTGAAAATGAACTGTATATCACGAAGCATAAAGGGTAAACGTTCGCTTTTTATAAACCTAATCATTTGAAAAATTAGTTCCTTTAAGAAGAATGTGCATATATAATATATTTATGAAGCAAAAGCGCCTTCTCCCTCATTATCCCACAGTAAGAAATGAATGAACGTGTGAACCAATGAATTTATGCAGTACAAACAGCCCACGAACAGATAGGAAATTGATTTTTTATTTCATACAAAAGTTGTACATCCGTAGAGAAGTCCGACGGCGGCTTCTGCCGTCGCGTCGGCAATGCAATAGCACGTAAATAACGTACATTATTGTGCGTTGCCAATACTTTGCATATAAAATTCAGAATAGTATACCACATCGATCTTAGCCATAGATACGAACGCGTCCAGAACTATACGACGTCAATAATGAGGGGTTGGGGGATAATAAAAGTAAAAAAAATCGGCATCTTGGTGACTTCGCTATGAATACTTTTACGACAATATACAATTACGGTAGTAGTGCATTATTCATTTGACAGTGGTGAATCTTCATCTGAGAGAAAAGATGGCGGCGGAACGTTTCAGTTTTAATGAGGCGCCGTCTTTCTTTTCTTTTATTTCGTGAAATGCATTTACCACATGTACACACGTACGTATATATAATATATATCTCTCTTATTTTCATTTAATACGCATTGTTTCACCCGAGGATGATTCTTAAAGGTATTCGTAAAGTACCCGCGCTAACTAATGTCGAATACTGTCTAAACTGTTCAGTTTACTTCTTTTTAGTTATCAAAGTACATAGCAGTCTCTTTGGAATGATGTGGTTACTGGTTAGTGGCAGTGATAACAGTGACCTGTCTATGATGGCGTACCGAATACGCGAATACTTTTTGAAAACCCACCTTATACTATAGTATGTATAACAGTAACGCAATATATACCTAACGTCATTTTACCCAAATATTTTCCAATAGCGTGTCTTAGTCCGTTACTACATTGTGCGCCTTCAGTTACTTCATCTTATTTTCATTCCTTTTTAGGTTTTGTTATAGCGACCCTCTTGCATCTAACATCTAACGTTCATTTAAAGTATAAATAGATCTCGCTTAAGTATAAAAACACTTATATAGCCAAAACTTACAACATGCACGATTATGCCCTTGGACTGCGAACGCAATGGAACTTTGGAAAGAGGTAAAGCCTGTGTCACAGCTCCTAACGAAATACACTATTTACAAACGAACATCAAACGCGACTGCGATGGATGCACAATTCGATACTGAAATTCGTATTTCCCATAGGCCAAACGAACTAGTTGCTCTTTGTAAATGCGTTTGCGCGAAATTCAATGTTGCTTAAAAAAGTTTAGCCTCGTTGATCACACAGTTTAAAAATTAGGCCTAAATCTCGGCTTTCTTCGATAAAAAATTTTCGACAAAAACTTTGGTCTGCGATAAGAAAGCTAACGACAAATAAATGGTCTCTCGACTAGCTGCATACTTAGTGTACCTCTGCAATTGACGGTATGGATGGGACATACCTTGGAGGCAATTAAAAAGGGGCGGAAGGAAGGAGAGAAAGAGAAAGATGAAAAAAAAATAAGAAAAGAGAGAAGCTACCTTTAAACATGAATGCGCAGAGGAACGCTGTCTAGTTTGTTCTCGCTGCTTTCCAGCTCATGCTTGATAACATCCAGAGTCTGGTAGATGGTCCTAAAGGTTGGCCTGTCCGAGGGTCTTCTGTTCCAGCAGAGTTTCATCAGCTCGTATACAGACTTTGGCGTATTCTCCGGACACTGCAGTACGTTGCCTTCTTTGATGTACTTGACTACCTCCTCATGGGTCATGCCGTAGTAGGGCTGAAGAGCGAAACTGAAGATCTCCCAAAGACAGACGGCGAAGGCCCATACGTCTGACTCCACTGTGTACTTGTTGTACAGTATACTCTCTAATGGCATCCATCTCACCGGGATGGCATCCTGCTCGTCGCCTTTGTAATAGTCTTGAAGGTAGATCTTCTGCGAGAGGCCAAAGTCTGCTATTTTCACCACCATCTGATCGTTTATTAGGCAATTCCGCGTAGCCAGATCTCGGTGAACAAACTTTCTGTCGGATAGATAGACCATACCAGACGCGACCTGTCTCGCTATATTTATGAGGTCCATGTGGGAGAGACGGGAGTCTGTGAAAGTGCCGTCCTTTTCTAGACTTCGCACAATATAATTTCCTGGAGAACAGGAACGCAGAAACTCGTTCAGGTCGCCACGACCCATGTACTCAAATAGGAGGCACATGGGACGTCCAATTGCACAGACTCCTAGAAGCTTCACGATGTTTGGGTGATCGAACTCTGCTAGGAGACAAGCTTCCCGTTCAAAGTCCACTAGCAGATCTTCAGAAGCCTCCTCCTTGAGCATCTTGACAGCGACGTTCGTGAATTCCTCATCTGGTACCAGACCTGGTGCTTTCGCTTGAAAGACTCGACCGAAAGCACCCTGACCCAGATCCCTTACGTAGATGATGTTGTTTCTTGGAAATTCTAACTTCTCCAACTTTGGATTTAGTTGCGCACCCGTTTTATGGTACGCGTCGTTGCTGGGTAGTTTGTCCAGGTCGATGTTGACATCCTGTAACGTTGCATTCTTCTGCCCTTATCCAAAACATTCTATTCTAAGTAAAAAAAAAGTACCTGGCTTTCTGTTGGATTGTATCCTTGGTGTGTTTTATGAAGCCTTTGGCATAACAGTACGACGAGTAAAGCACCGACCAAGATGATGAACCCCACGGCGGAGAGGATCATTACAAAAGTAGGCGTGAAAAATGTTTCCATAGTCAAATCTTTCGGGTCGATTTCTACCACCGTCTCCGTTGAATTATCTGTATCGAACAGCAATAAGAGATTCCGGAATTACGAAGTTCAAGGACGTTGACCACGAAGTGAATGTATCGTACCACAAATTGGAATGTCACAGTGTTCCCAGCGGATCAGCGGATCCATAGTGAAGCACCAAGGCATGGGTTCATCGCCGCCTGCATTTCTACAATAATTTTCTCCATAGCGGATTTGCGGAAAGACATCCGGCGGTTTATCGTGGCTGTGCGGCTCCTGAACACCCCAGGATTGACAGTTGCGACCATATTTAGTTTTGTTTTCCTTCCCCAAGTAAAAACGGCCATTGCCCTTAACACAGTCATCTGAAACAGTCGTGTGACGTATTCTCGGAATCTCACAGTTTCATGCAACATTATTTTTAATAATAACAATAATCTTACAAGTGATGAGATCCACATTTATATCAGTCAGATGAACGTGAGAGCAAGTGGGTTTTTCCTTGCTAATCTTGGGCAGCCTCTCACACTCTGGTAAAGTGAAGTGCCCTCTGGATCTGATAAAGATGTTTCTTTGCTTATTGTCTTCTATTAAGGCCCAGTCGTTGTAGCAAAATTGATGCCTCACAGCCATGCAGTCCTCGTAACAGAGTGGCAACGCTATAGAACCTTGACATTGTGGAAATGCATAGAAGCAAAGCATTTTCTCAGCTGCAGATCTACATGGCTCTACTAGTCTTTGTATCAATTCTTCCCAAAGGTCTGTAGTTATTCGTTCATTTTGCCAGCCTCCGGGATTGTCATTGGAATCATTAAACCAGACTTCCCCGATACCTGTGAGGTACTTTTTACAGATCTTACCATTATACGGTGCACAGTAACCATGACTTTCAGATTCTACAATACATCAACATTTATATAATAAGGCTTTGATAAAATAGATTGACTCGTACTTACTGACTTGCACCAAATTGAAGCCCAAAAAGATAGCAGCCAGAAGGATATCCCAAAGCACCATGATATCAGTATCAGTGTATTATGCTTGCATTGAAAGTATTGTTATCATCTTCTAATTCTGGTCTAGATCATCTGTGTGACAAATGCAAGATATTGCTTCTAGAGTGTCTCATGTTACAAGCAAGACTAATGCTTGAGGACAGCAGAGACTTCAAATTTATCCCATACAGGAAACCCCCTGTGACTCATGTTGTTCAACCACACCTTGCCAGGCGCGCTAATTAATTGTTTGCAATCACCACGGCTTAATTACTAACACCTTCATAAACACTATGTTCAAGGAAGACGTCGTCTGCGTCGAATAATGAAAATACACAAGGAACGAAGTGTCTCCGGATCGATTCTACAAATCTGTTTTAAGGATTATGTTTATCTTTGCTCGCGATCGAGGTTATACCAATAAAAATATAGATTTACCCGTATTAAACGCGAAACATTCGCCAAAAATTACGGCTTTTCGCTTTCCAAGTAGTTGCCGTCATTCAGCACAAGATGCCCGATACTCCTCGTTCGCCGACATTTTAGAGAGATCTGGTTATTGTAGATTAAACTATTCGCTCTTCGTAGGCAGTCGTACACCGACACCATCTTCGATATTGGTGTTCGAAGATGTGCACCACGAATCTCTGCAGGTGCATCGTTTTTCAAATCATTCTATTGTATCCGGATGGGATTCATTACGCTCTACAGCATCCCTTTGATCTCGAGGTCTAACCCGATGACCTCTCTAATTAATGGAAGTAAAAAGCGGTTTGGTTTCAAGGTGATTATCATTTGAAATGCTTTCGAAATAAATTTGCACTAGAGCGCATAAAGATCCGGTTACCCAGTCCATTCAAAACGCTTCAGATTGTTTTGATATACTGTTAGCTTTTGTGTTCCATCCAGAGAGGACCAAGTTAATCAGCAATCACTAGCTGTCAGGAAGGATCAGCTATTTATAGCGTGAACAGAAGTAAGTGCCGTGATTGGCCGAGATTCACTGATTGTGTCGTCTTATCCAGTGAGAAACACTGGCAACCATTGACAACCGACTTATGGTTGCTCGTTATAACGTTGCGCATTGACCCGTACTTCGGATTGGTGGACTCCCCGTTACAATTAGACAAGATTTTTAAAACAAATATGCTGCTGCGCGCCATTCAAGCATTCCACGATTACATCTTGATGGGTCCGTGGAACGTGGTATGTGAACTTTGCACTTGCATCCAATGCATATCACGGTTGGACTCTTTTTCCGTGTAATTTCCTCCTATTGACAATCTACTGTTAATTGTTGATAATCGCGTCGATATGCTATGTGTATATATACAGGTTAGGGTGGAGTCGTGTGGTATCGTAGTTGTTTGCGCTCGTAGTGAGGGAAGTAGTACGTGGAGTAGTACTTGCGTAAGCAGAGGCGCTCAACTTTGGTGACCTGATCGTAATAAGGTTATGGGATTATATTCATAGCCAATTCACAACCAGGTACGCCAGCGACACCAGTTTGTCCGTGAAAATATCCGACGCGAAACTACACGAAAATATCCTGTTTGTCACCTTTAAGGAGGAACGAATACGTAAGAAATGCATATGCATATATTTGCTTGATATTCTACTAGACGAGGTGTCTTTCTAAAAATCAGTGAGACAAGTAGTAGCAGGTGAGGTTGACTGTCAAAAATCGCCATTACTTATTTTGTAGTAAAGCGCTTGGCTTCCAATGATGGCGTGGAAAAATCCCCTAGGAATTCCTGTCGCCTTCTTTGAAGATTTCCCTTGATGGCCTGGGGGCGCCGACGCCATCTAACTTGGCCAGCACTACTTAGCGATGGAGAACCACTGTTCCCGGTAGAGTAGGGGCGTCGTTACTGCGTGCAATGTGTATCGTGTAGGCGTTGGCGAGGAGGCGACTCGTCGGGGATATGTCCGTGAAAAGCCCCAGGTTTCCGTCTACTCCGTAGCACGTGTACTGTTGAGACTTCATCTGGAGGAGGGTCTCCAGCCGTCGAATTGTTCCGTGTTCTTCAAGTGCCGATCTAAGGACTGAGACAAAAAAAAGTAAAAAGTGCCGCGGGAGTGTTCCGTATCCCGTTCATCGAAGCCACGTAACGTAGCTGGCCAAGTTGAGCAGCAAGAACGAGGATCAGGAGGATCGGAGAAAGAAAAAGTGACGCCGAAGCTGCTTCGAATGGTTGAACGATCCTGCGGCTAGGCGAGGCGTCCATGCTGTCCGGTTGATTCCCAGGTGCCGCAGAGATCGGTACGTTCGGTTTCTGGCTCTGGGAGATGTACGGAATATTTAAAAGGGACAGTGGTGCGGGAGCGGGATCGGGATCGGTTTGGTCAAGCTGCGAGAAAGAATTTTCAAGATCAAAGGATTTTCAGGGGGCAACGTGGAAGAGGTCGATCACGTTAACGGCAGTGACGGCGACCCTGACGGCGACGACGGTGCTAGTGTCTGCGGTGTTTGTGCTAAACGAATCAGCAACCCTCGCGTGAAAATCCGAGCTTTGCAGTGCATGTGAATAGTGTCACATAGTCACATAATATCACAAAATCACATAACAGTGGAGAAAATAAGTGTGATCTAAGAAAGAGAAATCGTCCTTCCTCCAAGTTCAGTTCCTTGGACGTGAATGTGACAGTAGCGCGATATCGCGTTGCCAGATCGCCGTGGAAATCATCCAGGAGGCGCTGCACGGCCATTGACATCGGGACGCCGGAAAATTGTGAAAAGCCGCGAGGAGCAAGACAGCAATATAAGTAGTCAGAGAGGTAGAGAAAGAGAGCGAATCGTCGAAATGACAGGAAGGTACGTGGTGGTTCATGGATTCTGTATAATGGATGATAGTACGTAGTAGGTAGTAACGAGGACGCGTAATAGGTGGTGCCCGAAGAGGGTGTGGGTGTCTCGTTGTAGGTGCGTGCGTGCGTGTCGTGCGAGTACGCACCCAAGAGAGCCCGGAGAGATCAATCGTCTCTCCTCAAGCGTCTTTAAGGATCAAACGAGTTACAGAGCACGCGCCGTTCTTTATTTTACCGGCAACCCGTTCGTTCTTCTACTTGAATCGTACCGGTTTGTGCGATTCTCATTTTTCCTCTGTTATTGCTAATCCTGTCTGCTTTCCTGCTCCAGTTTTTCCTCCCTTTCCCGGACTCGCTCGATGCTTAGTATACACATTAAATAAAACTTCCTCCGGAGCCTTTGCATCGGAAAAGCAAAAAAAAAAAAAGAGTAGAAACATTGAATTCCACGTCTCATGTCACTCCACGATGACGTTCGCGCCGGATCTAAGCTTAAGCCTCGTTTATGCGATCTAATCGCGACACATCGTCTGGCAAAGACACCTGGCGGACATTTAAACCAAGATCTCGAGGTCATCGTAGTCCATGCGTCAATGGAGGTGGGTAGAAAGAGAAAAAGAAAATCATTCAACCCAGTAACCTTAAACTTTTAAAAGAATTGTCGTACTAACGTCCAAACTTCTGAACACGAAAATGCCGTTTGCTTGTTTATACGGCAGCAATAGACAGCGACATTTTCTTTTATAGCTCCCAGCTAAATCTGTATCATTAACATTTCTCCTTGCAGCCTAAAGGCTCGATTTGGTCTATTCCAAGACTTGTGGTATTTGGTAATGGCTCTAGAGCTCTGCAATTGGTTACGTGGCCACTCGAGTTCTCCATCCTTCTCGTTCCCATTCCCACTCACTATACTCTTCCTACTGTTACTTCTCTTGCGCGACCGCAAGATGCTTCGAACTCTCGTGGCTTTAATAGGATTTCGTGTTTCCACGATGCACTGAAACGTGAAACGATGCATCCTATGCGTTCCTATAGAGTGGACAGAGCCATCTGTATACTTGGCCCCGTGCGGATCAGAATCTGCTACACATCGAAGCACGTGGCGCGGACTCACGGTCTCTCCTCGTGAAGAAGATCCTGACCGAATCTCCGGCAGCGTTTTGGGCTCCCATCCAAACGATGCTGCCGTTTTCTCACACTGACAGCAGCGGGATAGGCAGAACGATGACAATGGAAGATGTTGAATGCACCGGCGTACATCCAGATGATAAATTATTACTGGAATCGTTCCCGAATGAAAATACCCTGAAGATTCCACTAATATCGAGACTGCTAACTTATTACCACCGACGTTACCACGCTATCATTTATGTGGCGAAATCTCATTTTTCTTGCCTCCATATCAATTTCACAACCCAACTTCCACCGTAGGATTTACGAGCTTTATTATGAAGCGTTAATGACAACAGAGTCTAGTTTCCCAATAAAGCATAGTAGTCTACTGCGGTATTAAGGACCTTTTGCTTCCCCTTGGCGGAGCCGTGGGAGGTCGAGGGAGGCAGGAAGGTTCTGCTGGTGCCACATAAATTCAAAGTCCTTTCAATCGTCAAAATTGTTTCGATGGCAGCCCTGGCTCGTTTAACGTCTCCTTAGCTCGTCCTGCCTGCGCTCAGCCGTCCCCTCAGCCCGGAGTCCTCCCCAAGGCACGATTACCAACCCCATCAGCCTGGCATGTTTTGCCTGTGTTCGAGTGGCCTCTCTTGTACTTTGGCATTGTGGGGCGCAGAGAGAGGTCGTGCCATAAGAATGCCTGTCCAATGTGGGCAGAGGCCATTCGCCAGCTATAGAGTAGTCCCTATAGGTATAGATTTGGTCAGGATGGAGAGCCCATTGTCCTGCATTGTCATCCGCAGTTGTATAATGCTATAATTAACCTGACTTCCTGTTTGTTATTTGATTTGGTTTTGGTTCCGCCTGTAAAATCTACAACCTCCATCGGGATCGATCGACGCCATTAAGGTCTTAGCTCTTCCTCGATACCTAAGTAGTCTACACTTGCTGACGATTTTCATTAAGAAACTCTTTTGCTTGTTGTTTCAGGTGAGATCGCTGCCGGGTCAGGACCGAGTAAGACACTTCAGCTGCTATGTCAAACAACCAGCTGGTTGACTCCTGTCTGTGAGTACCTCCAGCCTGACGCACCATCTCCTTTCACATCCCCCTGTGCATCCTTTTGACGTCTCTTCATATCTCATGGCATTGGGCTGCTAGTGTATGCATACTCTAGACTCAACGGATCCTGGGCTCCCCGTGGAAGACGCCTCCGGTTCTCGGTTGCACCACTGCACCACGATGACTGCATAATGCACACACAAAGAGCCGCACCTATCTTATCGAGCACCCTCTTTCATTCTCTCTCTCTCTCTCTCTCTCTCTCTCTCTCTCTCTCTCTCTCTCTCTTTCTCTCGGGACAGAACACACACAGAAGATAAAAATCGAGCCTGCCTCGGGCACCCTCGAGAATTATCGCCGCATTCTACTTTCGTCTCGAGGGCGTCAATAATACGCGTCGCGACGGATCCGCGCGCGTCCGGCCGCATTGCCAGGATTTCAATTGCTCCGGAACTTTTCAATTTGCATTTGAAACGCTTGGCTGTCCAAACTTCTCGCATCGCTCGCATACGGAGCTGCTCGGCCGAAGCTCGTCACTCAAAGTCGACAGCTGTCACTGGACGAAGGACGATAAGAATTTTCTTAGAGTGAGAGAGAGAGAGAGACAGAGAGAATATATTAATTTAATTCGATTAAGACCCCTTTTCTGGTGCTCGTGGGCGATCAAATTAATTTCCTCACTGACTGAGTCCTTAAAGTCATCTGCGGCTCTCGCGTTTCCTTCCACTTCGTCCGCAATGTCTTTATGTAATGTGCTTTAGCCTTAATAATATCAAATAGATGATAATGACTTTACTAACTGGCTGTACTCATGAAAATCAGGCTGGTGAATCGGCGGATTGAGCAGAGGCAGGAGCACAACATAACGCGCACTGAAATCACACAGAGGTGACTAACACGAGTTAACTCGATGGACGCTCGACTCTTCACTGAGGTTCAGTCGGGTCTTGATCTTCCAATCGATGTTCGTACACGATTTAGGTTAGGTTACTTCAGCACGGTTCGTACTTTAAATTCGATTTAGTCGCGCGATCGGCTAATCGGTCGGTTGTATTTTTAAAGATAAACTGAGTTCACGTATTGAGCCGTGTCGGAGAAATGGGGAGTTCGCTTAAGATTTTTCTAGATATATTAACAGGGACTGTGATCTCATTCGCTCCTCAGTGAATAGTCTGGCAAGTAGAGTAGCAACGTCATTTCTCGACTTCTTACACGCCTTCGTTGCTTCATCACTAGCTAGTCTCTTATTGACATTTCTGCATGTTCCCAAGCATTTGACTCGTTAGTCTTTTGTATTTCGTTATTTTATTCCACGCGAAGTTTTACAGCTTCTCGTTTTCTCTAAAGCGAGTTTTTACTTTCAGACGAGTACTGCAAGAGAAAGGTCCCGACATGCCACAATACACGTGAGTATCCAGAACAGGCCGCGTCTCTGGCCGCATGACGCGCTATGACTAATTTGTGTCGATGATTCGATGATTTTCAGTGGACAGAACGACACCGATTACCATGGAAGTAATGGACAGGCGGACAGTCATTCCCTGCACTCGTCTCACCTCTCGGTGCAAGAAGATCCTCTTCTTATTAGGACTCACAAGCAACAGACGTCCCAGCAAGTGCGTATTCCTGCATGAGTGTGTACTCAGGGTAATTGGAGTTGATCAATGTGCTCAATGTTACTTCTTTCGATGCAGGTTACGACCGTGACGAAGGTCGTGCGCGAGGTCTCGCACATGGAACCGGATCCAGGTGCCGTGAGCTACATGTCCGTTCCTCTGATGTCGCAGGATTACCAGCACGCGGATCCTTGCTACGCGGCAGATCCCTATATGGTCAGCTTTGACCATTATGATCCTTACTTGGGATATCCTCCGCAGCCAGGGTGGGTTCCTGGACCCCATGGGATCTATATGCCTAGACCACATTCACCCCACAGTCCACACAGCCCTTCGGAGCACAGTCACGCCTCTCCGCCACACGGTACGTCCTCTTCACTTCTTCACTCATTCTCTTGCCGCGCTGTCGACGCCTGATGTCGCTTGTACCCGAGTGGGTAGCAACCTTTCAATGCCACGAGAGAGTCAATGAAAGAGCTGCTCCCTCTGTTCGCAGAATATCTACGGAAAGGCGCGCCGTACTTGGAGGGTGGCTACAATGACATGGACCCAGGACTGAATCCTGCTCTGCAAGACCACTATCGCATCACTCCTAGTCCAGGCGGCCCTGGAGATCAATATGGTAAATTTTTATGAGGACCTTTCGCATTTTTATCCCTTTTCCCACATTCTTCCTCTCTCCAACCCGCTCATTCGTCCACGTCATTCGCACGATAAGAATTCCTATCGGATTCGAGCCGGGATGTTTACCCTGGCGAGGCTCAGTGGGGGGAAGCGTTATGCAATTTTGCTGACTAGCGAAAATCCTTCGCGGGACATTCCTGCCTCGAGCGACGCGCCGCCTGTTGTTGCCACATACGGGCACGTTTAATATTTGAGACGCGCGGCGACCCGTGTTTCATCTAAAATCTCAGCATATATCGTTCACTTATCTCCTCAGATCGAATTAGCAACTCCTGGAACATGGACGACTCGGGCGAGCCCTCTCAACATCCTCACGGTGAGTCAGGGATCGATTTACTACGAGGCTGGGTCAACATCATCTTTCGAATACTCTTGACTCTGAAAGACCTATTCTATCCCGTTCTGCACATTATTGCCCATTCTAAATCGATCGCTACTGCCGGTCTGCCTACCCTTTATATCGCTGTGACGTAGTCGTTATCGCGCTCACTGATAGCAACCGTTATCTCAATGATATCGAGAATATTGAGAATTATTTTAAAACCGCATCAAGGAATCCATAATGGCTTCTCGCCTCTGACCGGCTCTACACCTTCCTCTAGGTCGTCTTTCGACAATTAGTAATCTACGAATTTTTCTCCTTACAGACGAGGGCAAGGTGGCCTATGGTTTTGTATCACCGTCTCCATATGGACCAGTTGGTTATGGCCCTGGTGTTGGGGTTGGTCCAGTCGCAGTTCCTGGGGACGTTTCCGGCGGATATGAGGAAGGTCACCCAGCGCCATTATCCACGAGTGTTCCACCAGGTATCTTCGAGGACGAGGTTCACTTGCAACGACTACAGAGTCGGCATTCAGGAGTTCCTGGAATGGCCAGCCCCTTAGACGACGATCAAAAGTCCATGCGGTGGCGGGATCCGAACTTGTCAGAAGTTATAGGCTTCCTGAGCAATCCCAATAATATAATCAAAGCGAATGCAGCCGCATATCTCCAACACCTCTGCTACATGGATGATCCCAACAAGCAGAAAACACGGAGTCTCGGTGGTATTCCTCCACTTGTCCAACTCCTGGATCACGATAGTCCCGACGTCTACAGGAACGCCTGTGGTGCCCTAAGAAATCTCTCTTACGGAAGACAGAATGACGAGAACAAGAGGGCTATCAAAAATGCCGGCGGTGTTCCTGCTCTCATCAATCTTCTACGCAGAACGTCCGACGCCGATGTCAAGGAACTGGTGACCGGGGTCCTCTGGAATCTCTCATCTTGCGAGGTAAGTCACGTATAAATTGAAAAATCTCCCTCGGCGAGCTTCCTCGATCTACTATGTCATTGTCAACGACTTTCAGGACCTCAAGAGATCCATCATCGACGACGGGGTCACGATGGTAGTCAACAATATCATAATTCCGCACAGTGGATGGGATCCAAGTTCTTCCAGCGGAGAAACCTGCTGGTCCACAGTATTTAGAAATGCCTCCGGTGTTCTGAGGAACGTATCCAGTGCCGGAGAGTACGCAAGAAAAAAGCTGCGAGAGTGCGACGGGCTGGTCGATGCTCTTCTCTACGTAGTGCGTTCGGCAATCGAGAAGTCGAACATCGGCAACAAGATCGTTGAGAATTGTGTCTGCATCCTAAGGAACTTGAGCTACAGGTGTCAGGAAGTCGAGGATCCGAATTACGACAAGCATCCAATTCAGTCCGCTGTACAAAACAGGGTAGCGGCGCCGGCCAAGGGTGAGTTACTTCACCCACCGATTCTCTACCCTCTGATGCACTAGAGTATGAAAGACAGAGTGTGTTCTTCCTTGTCATGGTAAAGAAAAATCGGTCTTCGTCGGTGGGCATGTCTTGAATCAAGTGCATGCGATTAAGTCGTGCCTTTGCTCGGCGAGCAGTTATGTCTTTTCTCATAGGGCGGCCATTATTTCGCTGTCAGAAAAAATAAGCTTCATATTCGCTCCTCTCGTGCAGGAGTCTCAGTGCGTCGCTTGACAACTTTCCACCACAGAGAGAGAGAGAGAAAGAGAGAGAGGAGCGCGTACGTACCGTGCAACGACATTAGAAAACCGTTAAGGCTAATTGTTAGAAATCGCGACAACATCATTGTACGTAGAGTCAGACTTTGTTTTTACCGTCGGCTTCCCGTCTTCTCCTCGTTCCCACGATTCGTGAAGGCGTATCCCGCGATTTAGGCTAGTACATAGAGCTAAAGCAATCATCCTAATCACCCGAACCTTAGCATGGATTATAAAGTCTGTTTCATTTTTTTAGCGTACAGTTTATGTCAAGGTAAGACACTATTGTAATATTTTCGATAAATTAATGTTACCTTGATGATCAAATTAAATCTCGGCCGCTCGCTCCTTTTATCATTTCGGCATTTGGACACGCCTGTCTGGAACGCACGTATTCCAATTGCCACTCTACGATCATAGATACATACATCACCCTTGATACAATTATATGGAGAAAAAAAATGAGCCCTAATTTTCACACTCGGCCTACTCGATTGTCACGTGAAAAGCACGTGCGCGTCGTTCCAGCTTAAGCGTGGCTCGTGCCCAACCTCCTGCGCCATTGACAACCTCAATTGGATCCAGATATATTAGTGCATTTTAGAAAATCGCTTATGTAGGATTTCTCTTTTTTTCTTTCATAGTTTGCCTGATAGATAATAGTTTGAGTAGAGTCGTGTGCGTTTTCATTTGATATTACCGTTGTTAGCCAGTATTTCGTCCTGATATGTATCATGATGTAGTCTTAGTGATGGAGTTCAAGCCTGGGGTATCAAGGTAAGCCGCAAATTGAAACAATGGGCAATAAGATTGACATTTGTGCTTCTGCGTGCAACAGAGATTAGAAGCACTGCCTAATCTTCATATTTCGATGTTCAAACGGAGAATCCCATTAGGAATGGATATTCGCGTGATAATCTTTATCTTGGATCTTAGTGGTTCCTTGTGAATGAGTGAGATTCCTCTGAGCTTGTCTCGTAGGACCATGTGAATATTTGAAAGCCGCCGTAGCTACGAGCTGGGACGTAAATACGTTCCCCGCGTGAATGCCGAGTGCAATCTCTGAGGAAATGTCGAGGGAGACATCAATTCCCTTAAGTTTACAACGCAAGATGAGGAGTATCCTCATCAAGGAAGAGAAGTTTATTCCTGGATTTCTTTGCTCTAGGTGAGAACTTGGGTTGTTTTGGGGGTAGTAAAAAGAAGAAGGATGGACAACCGGTTCAAAAGGAGGCGACAACGTCGCGCACGACCAGTCCTAGAACGGAACCTGTCAAGGGAATGGAACTCCTATGGCAGCCGGAAGTCGTTCAGTCCTACCTGAGGCTGTTACAAACCTGCTCAAATCCGGAAACCCTGGAGGCTGCCGCAGGAGCTCTACAAAATCTCGCAGCCTGTTACTGGCAGCCTAGCATTGAGATTCGAGCTGCAGTGCGAAAGGAGAAGGGTCTGCCCATTCTGGTGGAGCTTCTGCGAATGGAGGTACGTTGTTGACAGCATCTTCAAAGAGGTTTGCCTCTTTGGGTGTCTGCTGAACGCTGTTGGACCTTTCCTAATTATCTTTATTTAAGGTGGATCGTGTAGTGTGTGCTGTGGCCACGGCTCTCAGGAACCTCGCGATAGATCAGCGAAATAAGGAGCTCATTGGGAAATATGCAATGCGTGACCTTATCCAGAAGTTGCCGTCAGGAAATAACCAGCACGATCAGGGTACGAGCGACGACACCATAGCCGCCGTTCTTGCGACTCTGAATGAGGTCATCAAGAAGAACGCTGAATTCTCGAGGTCCCTCCTAGACGCCGGGGGTGTCGAGAGGCTCATGAACATAACCAGACAACGTCAGAAGTACACACCGCGCGTCCTCAAGTTTGCTGGTTCGTCATTCGCATCGTTTTGCTTTCTCAAGCACAGTTCATTTTCGCCATCCGAGAAAAACAACGGCTAATCGAATGCTGCTTTACCAACAGGACAGGTACTCTTCACGATGTGGCAGCACCAGGAGCTCCGCGACGTCTACAAGAAGCACGGCTGGAAGGAGCAGGACTTTGTCACGAAAACAGTTGCGGCACGTAACTCCGGACCGAATTCACCAAACAATGCGAACAGGTACTTTTCCTTTAATTTTCATCGACTCCGCAAAGTCTCCCTTGCCATTTTTTTTTAAATTATCTTTTGAGTTCGTGGGACTCTGCGCGCTATTTTTGTTCCTCGCTCCAATTGAACTTACTGGCTGCACTGAAAGTGTCACGCGCAGAGTCCTAAGTCGTTTCATAAGGACTCGACACTATGTTAAGTGTAGCTATGATTGCAGTACCCTCAATCGGCCAATGGCAAGCCAGGGTAGCACGCGATACGAAGACAGGACGATTCAGAGACCCAGTCAGAATTCGAACAACGTGGGGCGCCCCACGATCTACCAGTCTGTAAGTATTTTATATCTCAAGAAACGTCCTCATCACTTGCGTTCCCAGATCGAATCAACCTTTTGTTTTCACTTTTGCAGCAGAACGAGGAGATTGGAATGTCCGACATGCAGTATCCGAAACAAGGAGGACACGCGCCGCCAGTGGGAGGCGTTTGCGTATTTCCTGCCAACCCCGTAAGTCATTAGACTTTCGACATATGCAACCCCCTAATTGGTCTCGTACTATTGTTGACATTTATTAATTACCCTGATACACGTGACATTGACCCACAGTCATAAATCCACATACACACAGAGAGATACAATATTTAAATTTTATGCGGGATGACAAAGGGTGATGGGCATTCGCGAAAACATTCTTCCTGTGCACCGTCAGCCAATGAATCTTGAGCGACACACGTTGCTGTGTTCTAATAAGTAAATAAATATAAAATATATAAGTAACGATAGGAAATACTCATTGAACGAGCGCGACGGCGGTTTTTTGCAGCGAATTAAAGTAATCGAAGACGTGAACCAAGTCAATTAATAGCGACGTTGATAATGATTCAGTCAAAGAATAATTTGACAGTAGCGAATTCGCAAGCTAAGGTCGATGCAGGGTTCATTCGTATACATACACATACACGCAAAAATAACACACGAATTAAAAAGGCGTTTTTGCCAGACCAAGTAGGTTTACGTTAGTCTTTCTCACGAATCCTTTTTTTTTTTCGAATATGGTATTTGAAGGCGAATCAGGTAACATGTGCCAAGAAGGGCTTTTTTTTTTAATTTTTCTTTAATAGAACGAACAAAAATCGTTACTTAAGATAGGATTCTATTTAAATTGTAGATAGGTTTTAGGTTAGGTGAACGATCCTGTTAGTCTCATAGAGGGTTAGGTGCCCGAACTTAGAAGATAGTAAGTTTTTTTTACAATGAAATGAAATTTACCATGGACTCACGTGAATTGTAGTCGACCGCGCTATAAAGCCGTGGCGACGTTCGACCTTGATACGGAAGGAGCTCCATTAACTGCAAGACTATAAAGAAAGGAAGGGATAGACGTTAAGTGGGATTGAAAGTGATACGCTCTGGGTGCCGAATCACACGCGTTAACATTCTAACGACACCATGGCAGACACACGTCACCATACACGTTTAGCACTTTCGAGAGCGCGCGGTGGTACACCTACACTTTCCGGAATGATAGTATTCTCGTCTCTGTATTATCATATACAAGTATTCATTAATTGTTATCTATGGTTAACCGAGTTTTTGCTTTTTAATTTATTCATCTAGACTAGAACGAGTTATTGTGTAATGCAACGTCAATGGAAACATGTACATCCTATATACAATTATACATATACATATACATATATACAAATACATATATAATATACATAATGATTTAATAAAAACGTACATCTTTTTTCTGTGAGGAAAAAAAGAAGGAATACAACGGAGAAAAAAAAATTGTGACCCACCATTCTGCATGCCGTGTCATATATATTTTTAAACAGCTCTCTATAAACATATATAACGCGCTCGATTCTCACTTGACTCATGTGGTGGAACCGTACCACGCGCGGTTCGCCATTTAGATCCTGGATCCTGGATCCTTGAGATATCTTCGTCGGTCCTGGAGTCGTTTTTCCCTAGGGTGGCGAGTGAGGATATAAGGGCGAGGGTACGACCAAGTATACGAGGGTTCGTGGGTGGGGTTGTGCGAGAGGATATCATCGGCAGGGATAGAATGCGGAATGCCAAGATGGCTGCCCGGACGTTCGTTGAAACCAGCAATGCAGATATAAAAATAAAGAAAACAAAAGAGTACACGAGTCGCGAAACGAGTTCTTAAAGAAAATCGAAGGCGAGGCAAGAGAGTTAATGAGGAAAGAGAAAGGAAGTAAAGGCGAGCGGAACCAAAAAAAAAATAAAAAAATTAAAAAAAAACAAAGAGAGTAGAAAAGAAAAAGAGAGAGAAGGCCCCGCAATCGCTCCTGGCGGATGCAATGGTACTAATGTTGGCTTGTGTGTGTGTGTGTTGCAGCAGCCAAAACCCGGTGAGCCGCTCTATGCGCAAGTTAACTTGGAGAAGAAAAAGAAACGGCAGTATGAGCTGGGGGTGGGTCAGGGTCAGGGCGGTCAAGGTCAGGGCCCAGTCGGGTCGGTCCAGGGCGTCGGTGTCGGAGGTGGTGGAGGTTCGCAGTGGGTCGGCGATGACGTCGGCGTCAGTACTGCTCAGGAATCCCCGGCACCGGCGGCCAACGTCCCTCCGAGTTCGACAGCCGCGTCCGCCGGCGACTCCTGGGTATAACACGCTCTTGGGCCGGTCGTCCTCGCGGCTGCAACTTCACGGCCAAAACCACCCGACCGAACCTAGACCGCCTGCGAAATCTAACTACGAGGTCATCAGGCCGCCGCTTCGCGTAACTATTGCTGGTTTCTTCGTGAGACGTTCGGGCCACATGAACTGAGGTACAGGGAGGCAGAGAGAGAGAGAGAGAGTGAGAGAGAGAGAGTGAGAGAGAGAGAGAGAGAGTGAGAGACTGTGTGCTTGATGCGTGCGAAGTGAGTATGGCCAGTAAGAGGCGATGGACGTTGATCCGAAAGTATTCTGTGACGCCCAACAACGGAGAGGAGCAACACGAGTGTCAAATGCGATGCAAATGGAAGGTAGATAAGAGGACGTAAAGTTTAAAAGTCGTTGGCGTCGTCGTGGCCGTCGCTGAAGACTTTAAAGGATTGTCAGTCAATCAGTGACACAGTGCGCGGCTGAGAAAGCGGAGGAGACGTCAGAGGACTTTCCCAAGAGGCAGCAGCAGCAGCAGCTCGTCCGACCACATCCGCAGCAGTAGTTGCACTAATGGCTCTAACTTTATTGCACAATTCTAAATTAATATATAACATAAGCGGCCGGGGCCGTGCGATGCGCGTGTACTGATTATACGCTATTGTAATTTCAAGTCTTTTGCGTAGACACACAAAGACGCGCGCGCGCGCGCGCAGACACAAATGCAGCTACGTTAAGATACACATCCTCGTTAACTGGGAAATGCGGGCGCGCAACTATATATATACATATAAAAATACAAATATAAATATATATATACACATACGCGCGCGTATATATATATACATATACATATATATATATATATATATAGAAGATAGTATATTATATATTACATTATATTATATTATTATATTAATATTATATTATATTATATATGTAAACTCTCGAGGCTGTGGGTGTGGCAGGGGACGGTACTTGGCAGACTGCACCGTTGCACCGTTGCACCGTTGCAATACGTCTCTATTTAATAGAAGATATAAGGAAGTCTACGATATGATATCTAAACACTATAGTTTTCGAGGGAGCGCGTAAGTGCGTGATAATGCCAGCGTGCGTGGATGCATCTATGATTGCGAGAACGTGACGTATGTGGAGAGTGCGTAAGCCAGGGTGTATCTACGGTGTGTGTAGTACATCGATACGATTATCGAGGCTAAGCAGAGACTCGATGCACTTTGCATTTGGAATTTGGCATTAGACACATATGGTATACTGGGATTCGTATTGCGCGTGTACAATTATCGGATCTAGTGACGTGCGAGATGTGCCCTATGATTATGTCCCGCATTCATAATCAGTATGCGTACACGTGCGTATTCGCATACGCGAGCGTTAATACTAAGGTGTAGGGATGAGAGTGCCACACAGTGATAGATGAAATTAGGGGAGAGACCGAAGGTCGCATAAATTGTTAAGGCGAGATTGACGAGGAAAGAGCTCGTGTCGAGTGAGCGTGGTCCGTAGGCGGTTACGAGTAACGAGGCACAAAGAGAAAGTAAAGTAACGTAATATCTAATGTAATTTAATGTAAAGTAATTGGGAGGAATGTTAAGGAATGCACCAGCTAATCAAAAGCATCGCCGCACCCTTCGCAATCGACTTCTGAATCTCGCGCACGTCCAAGGGACATCACTCACGTGGGGAAGGCAGCGAGGAGACAGCCAGCAATCGCAGCAGCAGCAGCAGCAACAGCAAGAAGAAAATGAAGAAAGGGGATAAAAGGGAGAACAGCCGAGGAATAAGAAGAAAACCGTGAAAAATTTTGATAATTGCTTATTCTTTGTGTATTTTGTAAAACCGCGTTTATAATTTTCTACAGCGCGAGAGAGACTGTGTTTTCCAATTGTTGTACAGTGTAGCCCGCGTGGCGGGAGGGAAACAATGCTCAAGATTGATGTTCGAAATTTCGGCCTAAGGCCCGTTCAGTCGATCCTTCCTTCGCCTGCTGTGCGTCGTAAATTGTATACGTGCATTGCGCGCCGATCATTCATATGGATTTTCTCCACCGCTTCTCTTCGTCGTTCCTCCACATTCCTCTTGTTCGTTCCTCATCAATCGTTTCTCATTCCTCATTCCTCATTGTATTATATACGGGCATAGGGAAGCGTGCGTGGCTCGCCAAAGGATTCGCTGTTGTTATCCTTGCTACTAGAATTAATGATTATAAAGGCGCAAGGACTGCGCTTCCACAAAGTGGTCTTCTCATTCTTGGATAATACTGTAGGTTCAATCGTATCTCAATAACAAGAACAGAAAATATGATACATTCCGAAAAAGGGGTGATAGAAGAATTTTTGGGTTTTTTTTTTCGTTTTTTTTTGTTTTTTCTTTCGTTTCTCATCCAATACCTTCTTCTATCGTCTAACTATACGCTATTTACTATTGCTACCGATACTTTTACTTATTACTACAACGGCATTGCCATGTACTCGTATTAACGACTGCGTCGGAATCGATCATTCTTGATCATCCGCGATCATCGTCCCTGCGTAAACCATCCACCGTAAAATCGATCATTATCGTTGCCACGTCTCAAGTCCACATGTGCAAATGCAAAACCGTGCTCCAAGGATTCGCCAGGTCCCCTTTCGATGACTTTTGAAATTTTGGAGTATTCGGTGAACCACAGGACGGTTATCAGATTACGTCGTGGCATAATGCATAAGCATACGTCTGCTGCACGTGCGTAACGTATAGGAGAGATAGTCTACTGTGCTGCATAAATATTTAAATAAACCGAGCATAAATAAGCATTGGGTGTACATCTTACGATTAGACGTCTTAGAGGAAGTTCATCACGCATTTAATGATTATTACGAATTAACGTGGTCTGAGACGAAGATGAAAAGCGAATGGAATAATTAGAGTCGCTGTTTATAATTGTCAGATTCGTCATTTGTTTTGTTTTTTTATTTTACTTTTATATTCCTTTTTTTCATTCTGTTACACAGGAAGCATCTTCCATGGCGGCTAGTCGAGCGTCTGTTATCGATATTTAGCAGCTTTTATTTCTCTTATCGCGAGTGGATATTTTTTTATTTTTCACCATGATCAGTATTATACCTATTGTTGGAATCAGATTATACAGGTCTTTTCATTCGGTTTATATTCTTTTTATCCTCGTCTCAGACTACTCGCACTCCCCGATACTGGGAAAAAGGTCATTGGTCATAACTTTCTTCGTGACCTCTTTACATCAGATCCATACGAAGCGGACCTGTTACGAATATTGTCATTTCATTTGATAGGGGGATTTAATTGTGAGTGAAAGTGTGTGAGAGATAGAGAAAGAGAGAGAGAGAGAGAGAGAGAGAGAGAGAGAGAATGAGTATGACTGAAAAGACAGTACTAACGAGATTAGGTTTCATTTCGACGAGACGTACTCTGTCATTAACTTTAACGACACGTTGTATTATTTATATCGCAAGAGTATCGCCGTATATGTAATTATAATAATAAAGATCGAAACAGTGTATTTGAAACCCGACTGACAAGAATTAAAAGGATTTAACTGCGCGACTTGTCTGTGTCTTCTGACTGTCCTGGTTCTCAATGGATCCTTGCAAATGTAGTCCTGTCCCTATCAGTTTATCTCTGGATAGTTCTGGCTTCCATCATTTCATTTTCGAGCACGTGGATTCCCATTGTCATCCATTAGCAAGCGTCGATAGTCCTTACTTTCCATATAAATATCAATTGAGACCGATTGTCAATATGTTGGAGATTCGAGGCAGCCGGTGCGCTCTTACTAATTGTCAATTAGAGTGTAGATTGCTGTTCGAATTGTCAATCTGTTCTCGTAAAAGGTTCGATGCGTCTGGTCGGAGTCGATCAGACTCGGTCGGTCAGCCTTCCAGCCATCTAGCCCAGTAGCCATTTTTTAGCGTTTCTTATAATTTCATGAGAATTGAGCGTTGACGGGGGTCCCCGTGAGGTTGCACTTGGTACAGTCTCAATTTCAATGATCCAGCTGGGATATCATGATCTTGAGTTATCGCGCATTTTTTAAGACAGAAAAGAGTGGCTGTTCCTTGCGAAGGAGCAGAGGGAGAGATTCAATAAAGATGGAGGTCAATTGTATTTTACGCTTGAGCGTCTGGGGGCAGCTGCAACACGAGATAAGAGAATGATGTTGCCATCGATCTCGTTCCAATAATTCTTGATAATCTTCAACACCTCAGCCAATGGTGTCTGAAGGAAAAAAAAGGAAATTCATCTCATTGCCAAATGGATCAGAGACCAAGGTAATGATAGGTGTCAGGTCCGGAGAGTTACTCAGAATCGTTTGGTATTGGACCTGGTGGGTGCCTGTTTCTTGATGCGGCTCAGCCTGGGTCCAGGATGCTGGATTTCTTTCACCAGAATGACTGTGAAATAGGATTAGGTTTTCTTGTTTCACACTTCCCTGCTCCTGGGGTAGCTACACCTACGTCCTGTCCCAGCATCCTATGTACTATAGGATACGTCCCACCCTGGTCCTCGCGCGCATCTCTGCTCTTGGCGGAGCTTTCAATGGCCATTCAGTTCTCCAGCAGCCTTCAGCCACGTCATGACGGATACAACCCAGAAGATCGACCCGGTCGCCAGTAAGAAGTCACCCGAATTGGCAAGGAAGAACTTGCAGGCTGTTCTCTTCAAGATTCAAGATCTGGGTGTGACGCGCCGCAGTCTACGATTTCTTCAGATTTATTTTCAACTTCGACCTATCAAGTTGACCTTCGGTAAAAGGAATTCTTGTCTGACCATTCTGCTCCTGTGGATACTTTACTGCTTGGCTCGTAATTCACTGATGGCTACTCGATACACCAGGGTGAGTTGTGTAGTGTCTCATTTAAAATTCAAAAAGATCTTGAGTTAATTTTTCTCGTGTTTTTTTTTTTAGTGTCTCTTCGAGTTTCCCAGTTTCACGCAGAAGATCTTCAGACCGGCAGAAGATTGTTCCGTGTGCTTGGATGTTAAAGAAGTTGAAAAATTATCTGGTGTCGATCCAGCATTCTTTGAAGAACGGTATAACAATTGTATTTAGATTATATTGCACGGTTGATTCCTACAGTTTTCTTTATGAGGATTCAACTGATATTCTCTGGATCAGCTACGCCTATTCGGGACGACCCGTAGTGATAACGGATGCGACGAGCAATTGGACAGCTCCCCAGGTCTTCAGCTTCTCTTTCTTCAAGGACCTCTACGAGGGTCAAGTATCCAATTGTCAGTTCTTTCCGTACAAAACTGAATTTCACAGTCTCCAGGAAGTCCTGAACATGAGTAGAAGTCGAGCCCAACTGGAAGCTGGTACCAAATCCTGGTACGTCGGATGGTGAGTCTTCTCAGGGGACACAGTCCTCAATTTCCTTGCCAGTTTCCAGTCAGTCCAGAATATAGTTCTGGGTTGTTTCTTGTAATTTCCAGGAGTAACTGCGACGAGAGAACCGGAAATGTATTACGAGAGCATTACGATAGACCGTACTTCCTGCCAGCTACAGCTGAGAGCGAGAAGACAGATTGGATCTTCATGGGTAGCCCTGGTTATGGTGCTCCGATGCACGTGAGTACCTGGACCATCATCCTCGTCTTCTTAAAAATATTCACTATGAAACGTTCTTAATTCGCAAAACGAGGAGATGCCATTTCTAATTTATTTTTATTCTGGCTAAGGTCGACGACGTTGAGCATCCATCCTGGCAGGCTCAGCTTCGTGGCAGGAAGCTGTGGATCCTGGAGCCACCCCGGGAGTGTCACTATGTCTGCAATCGGTTGGAGGTTTACGTGAATCCTGGTGAAATCAGTGAGTCTCTCGTTTGTTATCCTAAGAATGTTTCTGCTAATGATACTGCACTGACATCTAGTGATTCCCGGATGAACTCTACAACACCTGGTTATTTTCTTTTGCACTTACAGTTATCCTAGACACAAATCGCTGGTATCATCAAACTCTCATCGTTTCCGAGGATATGAGTATCACCATAGGAGCGGAGTACGATTAGCTTGCCAGTGAAGTCATCGACTAGGTCAAAGGAGCACCCTGAGGAATTCTCTGCGAAATAAATGATCTCGTTGCACGAGGTGTACTTACTATTTACGCAACTGTTCCCATTTCTTTGAGTGACAACGTTCTCCTCCTAAGAATTAATGACAGTGTATTTGGGCGAGAAGCCTGTTTGTAAGTTATACCGGCAAGCGGGGAGGACGCCAGGCGTCGCTTGGTGGCTTCGCCAGCAGGAAAGAAACGTTAGGACTTTGTTAAGCAGGATGGGAGAGTCCAGCCACCTTGTACTTTTAAGGACTCAAATAGGTAGGCCGGCGCATTAGCACAGCGCCCTGCTCATTGGCCGTGACGTATCCTCGTAATTACGTCACGTGCTGGGAATATTCGTCGGGGAGGGTGAGTGCGTGAGTAGCGGGGAAAGTACGGTGTGCGTGTCGAGTCGGAAAGGGAGTAAAGGTCGGTCCCGTGGCAATGGGTACGGGCACGGGCCCCTGCCGCAGATGGCTCCAGGTTGCACCTGGCGGCAGGTGGGCCCTACTCTGGGGGCCCACGCCGTTAAGGGGACTAACCCCCCACAGAAGCTTCACCCTCATTCATCGGGCCCTTTGCTCGACTCACATGTGTTCACGATCATATGTTGGCCACTGGCTGATGATCCCGCGTTCGTACGAGTCCTGTTAAAAGGACCAGGGATGGAGCAAAAGGACGCACCCTGAAACCTTCGTCTTACATCGGTCTCTTTGGGGTCACGAGGCCCTTTGGGTCAGTTCAGGAATTCTTGAGGAATTCATATAGGACATGGGTTCCTGGCGATACTGGTAAACGGATGACGGGTCTATTTTTTAAGATGGCCAAGTTTAGGGGTTGCTAAGGACTCGATTCTTTGGACGAACCTTATCGATTTTTATTGATCTTTAAAAAAATATGGATCTCCAAGAGTTTAATGCTTTTAGTTGTTTTTTTTTTCGCTTTTCTAAATAGGTCATTCTGTGACGCAGCAGAATTTTCGACCTTACTGTTCTCTAAGCTAGCTGAGGCATTATACTTAGGAGGAGATACCCACTGCGTTACGCTTATGGCGCGGAGTGAGGAGGGCCGGACGGGGTGAATGAGGGCAGGCGGTGGTGGAGAAAGCGGTCACTGCGTTTTACATGGAAAGCAGCAAGCAGCCGTGTGGGTCTAGTAGATACGCAGAGAAGTATATCTACGCCGAGGGAGCGAGAGAGCGAGAGAGGGCGAGAGTGAGCAAGAGGCACAGAGAGATGGGTACATATCGGTCGCGCTATCGATTATTTCACCCATGTGGAACTTTCCCCTATGCGCCCTTTACTCCTCCTGGCGTCGCGACGCCTCGTATAGAGCGAGATATCGACGTTACATCGCAGTTCTCGACGTCCCCTTTGCCCCGTTCAGCTCCGGTGCTACCCTCTTGCAACCCCCACTATCGCGAAGCCCGAGCAGCCTTCAGGGCCGGATATTTGGGGAGCTACCTCACCCACCCTGCATGGAATTATAAAAAATCAACAACGTCATTCAACGAATCATTTGCGTAATTGAAATTTTTCAATTTTAATGCGACCACCGACCGATGAGCATCTGGCGAGATTAAAAATTAATTTAACGAAAAGGCTTTTGCTTTTCCTGAGACTTTTTGAAAAGTCATCTCGTCTTCTCGAGTTTTCGGTATTTACGAGGCTTTCGCGCCAGTGCAATTGCTGTTGCGATTAGTGTCGATAATAATTTCAATGACAGTGCTGATCATGGGAATTGTCGCAATATCGGTTGGGCACAAAGGTACAGGGTACCGAGAATACAGAATACGTTCCTGGGCCACCCCTCGGCCCCTGCTACGTATCGAGTTCGTTAGAGATCCCCGACGCTGAGATCTCCACCCCTGACCCCTCCCGGCCACCCCGTCCCGTCTGCTACCCCGGAGTCACATTGCGATTTGCGCAACTCCGTCACCGCGACGCGCTCGCTTTCTTGTCCGCCAACCTCGTGCACGTCCCTACGTTCTCCTCAACGTAGGGGTTGACGCGTACGTGTGTGCGTCCCGGCCGAGGTAAAAGGTCTCGAGCCATCCCGAAGAGTCCCAGCATCCCCTGTTCCTCGTTATTCGGTCCGCGCTACGCAGAATTTTAATACCGTCTGCATTCGGCCGCGTATCCGCGTACTAATCGGCGCGTCGCGACGCCTTGCGCTACACGTACGAGAATCGTAATCCGATCGGATCGCCGAGTGTATCGGGAAGTGAAAAAAGAAAGTGCCCATCGATCCTGCAATCGACTGACTCTGCAAGTGAAACGAAGAGTGGACGCCGTGAAGATCGACGTCCCGACGCCCGCGTCTCTCTCGGTAGGAACGGTGAAGCGACCGGTTGGTGAGTCCTGGAAGAGTTTCCGTCTCGGATGCGGAAGACGGCGTCAGTGGTAGTGGCTGACGGTGCGCGCTGCGCACTGGTAGACATCTTGGAACGACGAGTGGCATCGGCGCCGCGACGCCATTGATTCATCCATTGACGTTTCAATCGGTCTCCACTTCGACTTCTGCCTATCCGCCTGATCAGCCACCGGATTCTTGGTGACGCGAGGACGGACTTCCGGCGCTGCGTTATCGGGACTAGGTGGGCGCTTCTGTCTGCGCATTAGCGCTGCGCTTCAGCCAAGACTCGTTCGGCCGATGCGTCTTCGTCATCGATCGAGCCGATCGACGTTCGATTGTGAATCTTAGCCCGCGCCTGGAATCCGCCGAGGACTCGTGCTCGAGTTCCCGTTGACGACGTCTTCGGCCTATTGGACCTGGTGGGACCTAGTGATTTCGAAAATAATTGACAGAACTCGTGTGTGTGCGCCCAGGAGGCAGGTGTCTCGTGCAGGTCTTGTTTACGCCGAAGGTATTGGCGTATCGAGCAACAGCGGTCACGAGGTATCGGAAAATCGATAGAAACCCGACTGACGCCAGAGTGTCGTCAGTGGCGCGTTCCCTACTTCTGTCGGTGATTGTACCTCTCGTTGTTTCCGCTGGTGCTGCTGGTGTTGCCGGTGGAAGTTGTTATTATTCTATTATATCGCAATGCCACGCGACACCGTGCCTATTTTAACGGACAATTCAGAACGTTAGTCGGAGGACATTGATTTCCAAGACAGCACGAGGAACGTGAGATAAGAATCGAGGTGAGGCAGTAAAGTATGAAGAGCATAAGAAAATGAGGACGAGGAGGAGATAGAGAGAAGAGCCAGAGGGGTTGCGCTTCGAGGCGCTTCGTCTCCGTAAGGGTGCATTCCGCGAACGTGCAAAGAGACTGAAGAAGGACTCGGTAATTCGGCATCCTGGATAGTGTCATTGTTCTGTTATTGTTGGTTGTTATTGGCGCTGGTGGTGGTAGGGAATCCGAGGAAGCAGAGACTCTACACCGCGTCCACGTAGGATAATACGAGACGGGGGACGCCTGGAGCGCGAAGAGTGACGGACACGTAGACACCCGGTCAGTGAGCCAGAGAGGTGTGTGGTGAGAGCGAGTGTGACGTGTGCGCAGGCTGCATACGGCAGAAGTGCTTGTGAGGTTAGGGGAATAAGAGATTGGGGTGTGAGGTAGGGGCGCGGGGGGGGGGGGGGGAAGG
>NW_014333297.1:323863-326097 GCF_000341935.2 Cephus cinctus | reverse complement strand
GACTGGAAGGCGGAGCCGAGGGGTAGCTCGGCTGGCTGGCTGGCTGGCTGGCTGGCTGGCTGGAGGTGACTGGCTAGGTGTCTACTAGGTGGCCCCTATAGAGAGACACTCGCGCCGAAAGAAGAGTGTGGCTCTCACTTGGTCCGCGTATGTCATGGGCGCTCGGCGGACGCCGTTCTGCAAGCGGATCTCTATGCCGATCCGAAGACGAGAGGGAGTGCTGTCCAAGAGGAGTCGCTACGGGGACGACGCGAGTGTTCTCGGTGGTGCAGATGCGAGAACCAGCACGGGAACCGCAGACGTCGCAGACGCTGTTGCTCAGGGTGCTCAGGGTCAGTGACGACGACGACGGCGGGTCCAGGAACGGAAAGAGCAACAGCAGGAAGAAGGTGGCCAAGAGGAAGAGGAGCGGGAACGAGAAGAACAACGAGGGCAGCAACGTGGCTGCGCGGGAGTAAGGGAGAGAGGTATAGAGGGAGAGTATCTGCCTTCGGAGGGAGGAGGCTCAGAGGGAGATACTAATTACGGTGTGTAGCAGAGCGCCGATCGTCGCGACGACGACGCACGTCGCGAAGAAGCGCAGTGCGCAAAGCGCGACGAGGGAAGAGTCCGAGAGAGCCAGGAGATACAGAGAGGGAGAGGAGGAGGAGGAGGAGGAGGAGGAGGAGGAGGTGGCAAAGAGAGGAGGCGTCGAAGGAGAAGAGGAGCGGCAGGTGGCGGTGGCAGTGGTGTCCCATAGAATCATAGAGCCGGTGGTGGTGGCTGCGGCGGTAGTGTCGGTAGCGGCGGTCGCGGCGGTGGCGGTGACGCTGCCGTTGGCGCGAGTGACGGTGGCGGCGGTGACGTCGGCGACGTCCGTGACGTCTACGAGGACGGTGACGCCAGTGCCGGTGTATCGTTGAGACACGTGTATCGTAGATTCAGCAGCGAGAGCGCCACCCGAACTAGATGTGCGTAAATGGAAGGTATAGGGGACATAACCGATCATCGATCGCATAGCGAGCAATTACTGGACTCGGTCGATTCTCCGGCGGCGCTCTCTACGCATGGCCGTGGAAGCAGTGGGGGTGGCTCGAATGGGAACCACACATCGAGAGGAGGTGCATCCAGCGGGGGAGGTAGTGGGGCTAGACATCACCATCATCATCATCATCATCACCATCATCATCATCAGCAGCAGCAGCAGCAGCAGCACCATCGTCATCACGAGAGCGAAGGAGGCGGCAGCGGGCTCAGTGGGGGTAGCGGCGGAGGTGGCGGAAGTAGTGGCGGCGGACACGCTGGTGGCGGTAGTGGTAGCGGCAGTAGTGGAAGTGGAAGTGGGAGCAGCGGAGGAGGGGGCGCCGTCGGTGGTGGTGGTTCCGGTAGTAGTGTCGGTGGTGGTGGTGGTGGTGGTGGTGGTGGTAGTGGTGGTGGTGATCGTGCAGGTGGCAGCGGTGCTGGTGGCGGTGGTGGTATGTCGTCGGCCTCGCAAAGTCCCGACATCGCGTGCGCGAGCCTCCCGCTGGAACTGCTCGCGGCTGGCGCGCTCGGCGTGAAGGAGGAGCGAGAGCTCGCGGCCGCGGAGGATCTGTCTTCGTCGCAGGAACCTCCGGGAAGGGCGAGCGTGAGCGCGAGGGAGTCCCTGTCGGTGATCGTGCCCCCTCAGGACGTGGACGTGGACTCGCGGGACGCGGACTCTGAGCTCCTGAGCCCCGGCAAGCTCTCGCCCACCTCCGGGATCAGCGTTTCGGTCGCAAGCATGATCGACGCGACGGACTTCAGGGCGATGCAACCGGAGCCGACTTACCAGACGTTGACGTCGGTCGCCGAGAGGATGTCGCCTCCAGGATTCAGCCCGGGGTCCTCGTACGCGACGCTGACTCCGCTGCAGCCGCTGCCCCCGATCTCGACGATGAGCGACAAGTTTGTATACGGGGGTCACACGGCCGGCGGCGTCTCCGGGAGCTTCGCCGTCATGCAGAACAACGGCCTCGGGAACATCGGCCTCGGGATGGGAGGCTCGCCCTACGCCTACGACAAGTTACCCTCGATGGGCATGTCTCCGCCGCACAACTACCCGTCACCTGGCGCGGGTCTTCAGCCGAGTCCTCTCTCGCCCCAGAGCGCCTACAGCCAGAGCGGTCTGAACTCGCCACACAAATCCGCAAGTCCGCACTACGAGCCGGCCTTTCTCCCGCGTTTACAGCAGAGTCCGGCGGCCCTTTCGCCGCCATCGCCACCCGTCTCCGCCG
>NW_014333297.1:317726-323251 GCF_000341935.2 Cephus cinctus | reverse complement strand
TTCGCGCCTTCCCATCATTCCCCTCCCAGCCTCTCAGTGCCGGCCGCCTCGCCACCCCCCATACAGACTCAGCTGCAACAGCAGCAACAACAGCAACAGCAGCAGCAGCAGCAGCAGTCGATTCAACAGCAAACGATATCGCACACCCAGCACGTACAACACACCTCGGTCGTCATGAAGACCGTGTCTTCCGCGGGAAACGGAGCCGGCGAGGTCGAGGAGATAAACACCAAGGAGCTGGCACAGAGGATCAGTGCTGAGCTTAAGAGGTACAGCATTCCCCAGGCGATATTCGCCCAGAGGGTGCTGTGCCGTAGTCAGGGCACTCTCAGCGACCTGCTACGCAACCCTAAACCCTGGTCGAAACTCAAGAGCGGCCGGGAGACCTTCCGTCGTATGTGGAAGTGGTTGCAGGAGCCTGAATTTCAGCGGATGTCCGCTCTGCGGCTTGCAGGTTAGTTTCCCGAAGCACTCGCTGTATCCCTCCTCTCTCTCTCTTTCTCTCTACTTCTCTATCTCTCTATCTATCTCTGTTTCCCCCCCAACCGTCCCTCTCACTCACTCACTCAATCGTTCTTGTCATTCGATCTCTCTTTGCCTCTCTCTCTCTTCCCTCTTTTTCTCACTTGCAAGAACACACACACTCTCTCTCTCTCTCTCTCTCTCTCTCTCTCTCTCTCTCTCTCTCTCTTTCTCTCTGTGTGTCTAATCACTTCCTCCGAAAATCATTTCTTTGACGATCGCTCGACTTTCTTCTCGCAGTGCTACTTAGCGGGGACAATATTCACGGCGACTCTCCTCCAAGTCGTTCATCTAAACCCGCTTGCAGCCCCAATCCATCCAAACGCCACTTGATGTTACCACTAAAACAATTCTCCGATACCTCGTGCATAGTATTTTAAATTGAAGCATCAACCTTCGTAATTGCCAGAGACAACGGTGCTTCGAACGAAGTCAAAGCGGCAAAGTGATCTTGACAATTTAAAACACTACCAGAGCCCCGTGCATGTCCTCCCGCCGTCCTCGTGTTCACCCCTCAAGTTCAGTTTCCACCGCGTTCGCTCGAGTTCCATGAGATTTTTGTGAATCGCAGTAAAATTCGCGGGAACAGTGTCCGGGAGATGAAGGCGCGGGGCGAGGCGAGGAACGAGAGGGGAACGAGGTGTTGGTGTGTAGGAGGTAGCGTTGCGAAGTTGTCAAGGGGGAATGGAGTGGAGAGGCGCACACGTGGTCCCCACGTGGAGAGGCGTTCCCTTCCATATCATTCAGAGATAGACGCGCGGAATAACACTTTTCGAATTCAACATCCTTCGGCCAACACAATAGCACGTAGTATTGATCCTGGTCACGCGGTCCTGGACCCAGGGCGCAGTCGCAACCTCAGCGTCGTGCACGAGAACGACGCCATGTCGTAACTTCGCCATGCCGCTGCCACGTTGCTCGCGTCCCCACCACCAGGTTCCCCATCGACTCCTCCTCTGGCAGCACCTTCAACCTTCTACTCGAAGGGAATACAGAAGCGAAGGGGTTGCCTAGCGTGATACGAGTGCGCCCTTCACGACCAAAGCAACTGTGCCTCACTTTGGATCCCTCGAGCCGCCCTTAAAACTTTCCGTCCTTACCCCCATGCTCGCTCTCGTCCTCGTGTCTATCTGAGACGGGCACGGGAATTGTATATATTTTCACAAGGACACTGCGTCCTTGATATTATTCCTTTCTCCTCCCATCTGATTCTTTTCTTTTTTTTCACCCACTTTCGTCTTCCTCTCCGCCATATACGACCAAATCGTCGCTGGAGTCTCGAGCGTCGTTTGCTAACTTTCAATGTCTACCTTGTTGTCCCTAGACTCCTAAGCCTTATTTCCTGTCTTTCGGCTTGCGCCATTGTTACACGCTCCAAAGGAAAGATAATCTTGAGGGGGTCCCTTGCCTTGACTATTTCGAGCCCCTCCTAGTAGCAGCAGCAGCATAGACCTCTAGGGGTAGCTCGGCTGAACGGGCTGAAGGGACTCGAGGGTGAGGATGAGGTGGCAGTACTAAGGGTTGTCCAGAGACAATGCTTCCCGGGGGTTCGAACCAGAACCCTTCGGATTAGCATCCGCCATTGTCGCATCGACTTGCCTTTCAGGCCCGAAAATTCTAACGCTTCTAACGTCGCCGTACACGAGGACCGTCACCGGGACGCCGATATCCGGCGCGAGCGTCGGGAAACGTGTCTGAGATCTGGTTAGTGGAAGCGAGGATAGGAATTATTTCGAACTGACCCGATTTCCCGAGTCATACGTTCCTGAATAATGTATACCAACCTCATAGAATTAATAATAGCCCTCGCTCGGTTCGACTGAGTCAGGAGTCCATTCCCTTACTCGAGTCCCGAATGTCCTGCAGATTGGACGATCATTAGGAATCATTAGGAATTTTTGAATCATCACGGAGCGTAGATTTCCGTGCAACCTTAGCACCGTTGGCCATAGCTGAACAGGGTAAGGACAGTTAAGAGAAAAAGTAGGATAGAGAGTACCGGGCACAGGAGGGAGAGAGAGAGAGAGAGAGAGGGAAAATGTCTGTGTATTCGTGTGTCGTTTCCTCGCGTGTACCGGCACACGGTACCGGTATTGATCGTCTCTCCCGAACGAGCCTACCACTAACACTAGCTAGAAATTAAGGGGCTCTTTACTTTTACTTTCGCCATCGGTTTCTCCGAGGGTTCAACTGGAAGCGAAGGAAGCAGAGCAGGAGGAAGTAGGAAAAGTGGATAGAAAGCCCATTGGCGTAGGCAGGTACGTGCAGTGGCGGGTTGATTTTTACAGTAAGGAATCCTGGACAGAGTCCTGAGGGTGGTCTTGGATCTGGCAGTAGCTACGGTATATCTGTATATCTTCGAGGTAGAAACTACAGGAGGTTGGAGCGTCAGCGGTGCCGTGTCGTGTAGCGTCGCGACGCCTCGCTACCGCGTGTATCCGTTCTCCTTAGGCAAGAGCCACAGTGACTAGGCCGTGCTAGCCGGTGTTACCGGGGAACGCGACACATGCAAGGAACGCCGTAAAAATCAATATGGAGACTCTGTTGTCTCGTCGATGAGGTTGTCGTTCAAGTCCCACAAGTCCCTCCCGACTGCCTTTCTTCGTCCCTCCTTTTCCGACGTGTCTGACTAACGTCGGCCTATTTCACTTCGACCGATAGTTCCCTGCATCTCAGCTGTCTCAGCTCCGTTACCTTGGATCTTGCTTCTCTTCACTTTCCTTTTCTCCATGGACTTTGCACTCGCTTCCTCGAGGAACACGGGAGCCTCTCTCGGCCTGCGCTCTTTTCACTCACAACAATGCACCGGAGGAACTTGACGAAGAGTCGGTGCTCTCGGTGCTGGCTTCCTGGTTACTTCCGTGAAAGGGACGGAATAAAGGCAGTGTCATAGGAAGACAGGAACAGCAGACCTGGATAGATAGGAAGGTAGGCAGCTAGCTGAATCAGTCAGTCAGGTAGGCATAGATAGGTAGGTAGGTATACTGGAGCCTCTGGTTCTATATTAGGAATGACGTAAGCTCCCGTCGTGGTACCCACATCATTTGTCCTGGAGGTCCCAGCAAATGTGCTTTCGAATTATTCAGAGTGGTTTCGGCCTAATCGTTCAGGCTCTCATTTCAAGGTTCTTCCAAAATTCAGGAGTCCCAGTTCCTATTCGAGTTTTCGGTTAGACGGTCTAAAGTCACAACAGCGACTGTCGTCAGTCGTAGAACTACATAGTGAGACGAGCCTATTAAACCGCAAAAGCATATACTGCATTGTGGTGTATGGTATAGTGAGCGATAGTATAGTATGTCTGGGACTCGTGCATATGGTTTTCAGGTCCTGGTTACAGCACGCGCCGAAATTCGAAACTTATCGCCACGAGAGACCTTACGTGTTCCCGTATTCCATGGTGTCACCCTTCATGTACCTTCTCTCTCTCTCTCACTCTCTCTCTCTCTCTCTCTCTCTCTCTCTCTCTCTCTCTCTCTCTCTCTCTCTCTCTCTCTCTTTCTAACGGTCTCTTCGTCTCTTCCTTACTCTGGTGCTTACAGCCTGCTTTCGTGTTGTTATCGTCGTGTCCTCTTTTCATGGTTCCTTCTCTCTTCCTATGGTATCGCTTGTCGCTTTCATGGGATATGGATCATCCTGTTTGGCTGTGGATACTCGACCGTGCTCTACGGACTGTATATGGACTCACATGGAAACGGAAGCAAGAAGCTCATGGAGACTTTCGAGTGAATTCCCTTTCTCTCTCTCTCTCTCTCTCTCTCTTAAGGGAGATGTAGAGAGAGCGAGGGAGATAGATAGATAGATAGAAAGATAAAGAGAGACACTATAAGTCGCGTCGCGAACTACGAGAGCGACGACCGAGAGTCGCGCAGCTCAAATTCGACTTCTAGTCATTCTGTCAGGTCGTTGATAATTGTAACGCGAGTCCGGTATGTTTCACGATAAGCGTCTTGGTACTAGCCAACCTAACCTACGCCAAGACCGCGCGAAGAGCGTTACGAATTTGTTGGAGAATGAGAGAAAAAAAAAAAAAGGAAAAAAGGACACAAGCAGTCATTCGAAAGTTCAAAAGGAAGCTCGGTTAAAGAATTCTTTCTTGGACAAGGAAAAGGTAAAAAACGAAAAGATGAGAAATGAAAGAGGAAAGAGTTTTAATAAAAAAAAAAAAAAAAACGAAAAGAAAAAAAAAATTAAAAATGAAAAATGAAAAAGAAAAGGAACCTCGGTGGCGGCTGCTAAATGTGAAAAATATTCTCTCGCTATATCGCCCGACAAATTTAGGGTGAAACGCTCTGTATTTTCCATGGGCTGACTCATCCTCCGTCGCGTCATGCGTGGCTCTACGTATGTACATATGTACGCCTACGTATATCCATGTAGTGCACGCCATTGTGGTTATGTATAAGGCGACCAACCCCTCTCTCCTTAGGGGTTGGAGCGCACGAGTATCGGCCTACACGCCTACGGGGTAAAACGGGCTCGCATACATATGACCCTCACCCACCCCACCTGCTTGCTGCCTGCCTGACTGCCTGACTGCCTGCCTGCCTGCCTGTCTGTCTGTCTGCCCTATCCTCAACGTACGAAATTTCTCTCGTGGCTTCAGCGACTAGTTCCGTATTACCTGAAATCGAATATTTTCCCCGTGCAACCCTTAAGACGATTGCGCCATCATCCCCCTCTTCGATATTCTTCCGGCTAGGAGACGTCGTGGCGGCGTCAGAGCCGAATCCTCAGGAGTCTTGGGCTTCGGCTGACCGCCGTAGTCTCTCCGAGATTGACACTGACAGCCCCTGACAGGGGGCTGGCAGGGGGCTGTCAGGGGGCTGTCAGGGGGCGTTTGTCGACTTTGAAGATAGCAGAGCAAAAGCAAAAGCAACAATGCCTACCTACACGGAAGATTGCGCTGACGGTGGGAGGGAGGCTGGACCATCCGGTCGCAGCATCTAGAATTATTTTTCTTCATATTTTTTCTTCTTCTCTTCAGAAGGAAAGGGGGGGGGGGG
>NW_014333297.1:315797-317211 GCF_000341935.2 Cephus cinctus | reverse complement strand
GGGGGGGGGGGGGGGGGGGTGGCCAATTTGACTCTCGACAAATTCGCAACCCATCCCCTCCTTGCTAATCTCATCGAATTCTCGGCACGAGACGCAAAACCAAACGGATAGACAAACGCACCGAAAACTAGAATTTGACGCCTTTGCCAGCGATTGTGCAACAATGAACTCTGAGTCTCCTAATCTTGGAAAACTCCTCATTGGAATCCCGCTGATAATCAGATTACTGATCTCGCTCGTAAATCAATGATATTTCGCTGCGATTGAACACTGGCTTCTTTTTTTTTCGTTTTGCCCTTGTTTTACTTTGAGTTTCGTAGTCCTACCCGCACTCTTACTACCCTCCTGACAACGATTTTCTCTTTCTCTTTCTTTCATTATCTCTTTCTCTCTTCCCCTTTATACATATTTATACGTCTATCTATCTTTATCTCGAACTCTGTCTATCGCTTTTTTCTCTTTTTTAACTTTTCAAACTCCCAAAAATCCAACCCTCCACGCTGGATCCCAGCCATATTATCCAGTAATAAGTCGTTAATTATTCGACCGCAAGACGCAGGGTCTTTGGTACAGCGCAGCCTCCTTCGATCGAATCCTTCGAAGAGAGATCTCTCTGGCTCGATAGTCCCGTACGAGAGATCCCGTACAGTCGACGCGAAAAATAAGTATTAAAAAAGTGAATAACCTATTAGCCGCACCTACCAAAGAACCTGCGAATTGCCAGATTGAATTTTCGTTGCTTAATTTATCCTAGTTTGATAAGTTACGTGTGTGCCCTGGCTCGGTGTGTGTTACCTTAAGTTTCAAGTTTTCTCCGTCGGTCGCGTCCTTCTCTTGTTTCTCCGATTATTCCGTTTTCCTTGAGCGGAGCACACCGTCACTCACGTTCAATCTTAACGAAATAGTGCGAGACAGAGGAGAGCGGGTAAGGAGGTATCGAACGAGCAAAATTAAAGTGTAAAAAAAGTTTGAGGCAATAAAACAGAAAAAGTTTTTCAAAAAAGTCCTTCTCACTCTATCTCGCTCGCTCTAATGAAAACAATTGGGAACACAAAGCCAAAAATGATAAAAAAAAAAAAACATTGAGCGAACGAACAGTATAACAGCCACGTGGAAACGTGGCTGCAGACGACGTGACCCCGATTACAGTTGGGCCGTAGAAACGTTTCGATTGGCCGAGTCTGGCATCCCGCCGTAAACACTTTGAATCGCGTTACCGCTTTTTTCTTTCTCTCATTGACTTTCGAACTTTCGACGCAATAATTCGCTTTCCTGTTCGCGGGATTCGGTCTAAGGGTTAAGAGATAGCGCTAGCGAGAGCGAGTATAGAGAGAAGCTGGAATACGAAGGAAAGCGAGAGGTTGTTAACGAACTAGAGTGACAGAGAGAGAGAGAGAGAGAGAGAGAGAGAGAG
>NW_014333297.1:312335-315635 GCF_000341935.2 Cephus cinctus | reverse complement strand
AGAGAGAGAGAGAGAGAGAGAGAGAGAGAGAGAGCAACAGTGAGAATGCGAGAGAGAGAGAGAGAGAGAGCCTGGAATTGCTGGTAGATGGAAAATGGGATTGGGAGAATGATACGAGTACTGGAGTAAAGAGAAAACGCAAGGTGTGTGTCTATCGGTTTGGTTTTAGCGCTGAGCAACTGCTCTGAGAGCGGAGGTGACCCGGACGCCATGCTGGATAGCCACCATCAAGGAACCGGAATCGACTCTCATCATCAACAGTTTCACAACTCATATGGTAATATCAAAATCATCATTAACACCTTACATGCAGCTTCCCATGATTTTTTAATCATGAGAAATTCTACCTCCTGATTTTTCACGAGGCGGCTATCGTCTCGGTGCATCCCCATTGCGCCAAGAATTCCCGTCGCGATTTGCAATTCCTGTCCGTGGGAATTGCTGCACTTTACGGGACTTGCATTATTCCACGCGGGAGAGACGGGAGATGGGAATATCTGCATTTCAGAGAAACCCGTGTCACTCGGAGCCCGAACAAGAGATCCCATGTACCAGGGTCCATACGTGCAAGGTGCAGAGATCAGTCTTAGCTGTATAGCTATACGTGTACACTGTACACGTATAAGGGAATGACGAGAGGAAACTTGACAGAAGCCAAACTTTCAATCTGTCAGATTTATCGATATCCGGATCTGTCGATATGCACAGGTAGAAATTTTGAGACTGATCTATCACGAGCTCCAAAGGTAGATCTCTCATTGCAATCGTAACGTACTTGATGCGGGCAAGATGAATCTAAGATCTATGGAAATTAACTTTTTCAATCGGGATACCAGAAGATCTATATAAATATCAAGTGGGGGATAGTCTCATTTGCCTTAGACTAGGTTCACTTCCAAAACGGAGTCTCATATCGATCTGTCCCATAAATAAAAATTTCAACTCGGGGAGAGTGCCATTCTCAGTACTGCCAAGGCAAAGGCGTGAAATGGCTAATCGCGAGGAGCGTTAACTTGACGCTCGACTTGCCCAACCAAGTTGTCTTCCCATTGGCGGAAACAGGAGCGGCGTTAACGCTACGCCAGAGTGGGTAGTCTGGATTGGCGTTAACGTAGCGGCAGCGCACAGTTCGTCTGTAGCGAAGTTAGGTGAGCCGAGGGATTGGATATATCGAAGAAGAGAGAGAGAGAGAGAGAGAGAGGTAATCTCGCTAGTTCGGAAGCTCATTCAAATCCCACGCTAAATTTCAATCTGACGTGTACAAAAGTCCTCCCAGTCCAGGCCTGGACTCATCCCTCCTAGTCCGTTGTGTCGCTACGTAGGTACAACTCATGCTCGAGGAAACGGTCCATTTCTCCAATCCGTTCTTTCTCTCCTCCCTTCCTTCTCCTTCCACCCAGCCAACTACCCAGGAGTATCCACAACCATCAGCCAGCATCCCCAACGACGACGACTGGACCTCCTCGAATCACCTCCATCCCCAACCCCAGAGTCTTTTACTACCCCCCGACGAACCGACGAACCGACGTCCCCGCGATGGGTATCGGTTTGTATACAGCGCGTCCCCCGCAGGGCCTACAGGACCTACAGGATCTACAGGACCTGTAAGACCTGTAAGACCTATAGGAGCAGCGGCGCACCTAATTAAACTTGATAGCGCGCCCGTCGTCCGCCCGACTCTTCGAGAGAGCACCCTTTTCATTTTCTCGTTACTCCTACGTGGGGGCTGCTCTTAGCTTACTATTACGAAAAAGTATTCCTTTCCGCCTGGAAGTTCCTCAGCCTGGAAGCTGGGCTTGGGGCTGGAGTAGCTGCTCGGAGGATGTATATCATGTATATATACATGCACATTCGTAGAGGTTGCCAAAGGTTCTCTCTCAAAGTATTCCGACGCTTGCTCGCAGAACAAGGGAGAATATCGTAAAGTTACGAACGACGGACTGGGGCGCGTTAGCCTCTATGGAAAACTAATTAGCCTCCTTTTAATGCAATTAATTAAAATTACGTCGGGGCTCTTTGATTTCGCCAATTTGTACTTTGCGGCTCACGTGCCGAGCGGCTTTGCGCGCGTTCTTTCTTCACTTGGCTCTTCCTGCATCTGCCGTCCCTCCCAGCCCCTCCGACGTCGACGTCGCGTCCTTCTCCTCCACCGTGGGAACGGAGCAGAGTGCCTCGGCAAAGTTTGGCAAACAGCTCGAGCGTCGGGACGCGCCTAATAAAACCGATTTCTCGATAATTAAGTGTTGTACTCTTTGAGTAGCGGATAGTTGGGACGAATTAGGAGTAAAAGTTGGCATTTTCTTGGGGGGTTGGATGGGGACGAAGGCGTCGGCGGTAGCGTCGCGACGCCGGGTTGAGAGAGTCTTGTTCGTTCTTGCGTCTTTTAAAACGTTTTTTTTCAAACTGGTTAACGCTTTTAAAGCGTCTTCGTGTTTCTAGCTGGTCCCCCCCCCTCCCCCCGGGCTCCCACCCTTCGATATCTCTAATGGCACGAGCAATGCGACATGCCGAGAATTAAGGGTTTCTAGGTAAAGTGGAAAATGGATGGGCGAACGTTACCGGGGTGCAAATCGTAGAAGACTCAAAGTCTATTGGGCCGGAAGTTCCAACTTTTGTAACGTAATTCTTTTCCTTAACTCGACACCGATAGCAAAACACCCGAGAACGAACTATCTTCGAGAACCGACCTACGTTTGGGCATCCGCAAGCCAGGCGGGCGCCAGCCAATTCTTTTTTTCACCGGGAACTAACGAGCCGGTATAGACTGGGAGTTGGGGTGGAACAGGCCCAACTCCATCAAAACGAGACCTCTGACGGAACCTATCGGACGAGGCGATAGCTTAACGGATCCTGTTGATTTTTGGGGAGGCGTAAAATCGAACGAGCCGGTATAAACTGGGAGTTGGGGTGGAACAGGCCCAACTCCATCAAAACGAGACCTCTGACGGAACCTATCGGACGAGGCGATAGCTTAACGGATCCTGTTGATTTTTGGGGAGGCGTAAAATCGAGAAACGCAACTGGAAGCACGAACGGGAGCGGACGGCTACGGAAATGCGCGGCCGCTCAGGCTGCTAGGTTGAGGTAGAGAGGGTCGGAGTAGGAGTCCGGCAAATAGCGCGAGCGACAGAGAGCGAATCTTAACTATCTATCGAAATCCCTTCACCAATTAATAAATTGGGAGACTCACCGGAGCTGGTGCAGCTAATCCGTGGAGGCCGAGAACTGCATCCCAAGGACACTCTGGTGGACACTGCACTAAAGCACAACACTACACCTCCGGAACACTCACAGGAATTC
>NW_014333297.1:301050-312107 GCF_000341935.2 Cephus cinctus | reverse complement strand
CGAGAACTAATCATTCTGATTGGTCGAGAGCCTTATAACCGATAACTCTTCCATCTCCTTCGAGTCGTCCATTTAAACCAAATCGAGAGCGTTCCTTAACGAATCGGTACGTGAATTTTTGGAGATCCTCCAGGGCCGCTTCCCGAGGGCATCGGGCGACAGCCGGACACCACATCCTTAACTCGGGCAGGAGGTCCCTCTCCTGCCCTTAACCGTATCAAAACTACCTCCGCCCGCTCTACAGCCCTTTGCCCATCTCCAGCGGGGCGCCGGTGTTTCACCCGGGCTTCTGCCGGTCCGTGGAGACGTCTCCGTCGGGTCGTCTCCTCTGCCGGGCAACTCGGTACGTCGAGCCTACCTCCCCACGGCAGATTCGAGCACCTCGACCTCAACTCTACAATAACGAAATCTTACGAGAGCCTTGACGTAACTGTACGAATCAACCCGAGAGCGTAGCTTCTGAGCAGGGTGGCGACCCGAAGGGAACCAGAAATCGAGAACGTTATCTGTATCGGTAACCGGAGCCGCCTTGGAACCGTGAATCGAAAAATCACGTCACACTTTATACAGTGAATATTATGTTATCGGGTGCATCGATATTGTTTGATCTTTCGTCTCTTGGGACTTTCTTATTTATCTTCCAGGACATTTTGAAGATACGACTGCGAGTCTCGCGTTCGCTCCTATAACGAGGCTGGGTCTAACGTGGCACTATATTTCGAGCGACGATCTGCGCGATGCGCTGAGCAAATGCACTGGAAATTCCTTGGCATCGATATCTCGGCTACTCACAAGTATGATGTATGACACTTTAGAATTTGCCTGTAAAAGACAGTGAGTTACCTAAGAAAGGAGGTATCGCGCCATTACGCAATGAACCGGGCAGGACCTAATGGCCACTGGTAATTGATAAGTTAGGTTTGCCGTTGAAGTCGAAACTTTTTTTTTTTTTTTTTTTTCAAAAATTTCCAAAGCACCGCGAACACGATCAATGACTGGCTCGTTGAAGATTTTCGAGAGTGGCTAATCGAGCGTCGCGGCGCGTCCTCGAGCGTCGGCTCTGACCTTTGGCCCTCTTTGATTTTGTGGAATGCTGATAGTGAACGGGCCAAACTATTCGACTGAGGTTGTAAAGCCGAGCGGCTGCCGTGTACACGTTGGGTGCAGCACGCGTCTGGGTGCCTGGGGCGATTGTAGTGCAAATACAGGATGCTGGGCTAAGCCATTCTCTGAAGCGTCGCGACGCGTCTCAGTATATTATAGAAGCGCGCAATCTAGTGGATACTTGCACCTCGCGTAACAGGGCGAACGGCAGCAGCAGCAGCAACAACAGCAACAACAGCAACAACAGCAACAACAGCAACAGCAGCACTATCCTTTGTAACGGTGGGCCGTGCATGTAACGAGTTTCCAATAATGGCTCAGCTGCGTCCCGACGCCGTCGCTATTGCCTCGGGTGCCCTGGTCCTGTACTTGTACTCCAAGATCAGGAGGAGGTCGTCTCATGGTGTTGTGACTGCTGCTGCTGCAATTCTCCTGGAGCGGAAGGGCAAGGGGAGTCTAGGGTCAGGGCAGCACGACAGCTGACCACGTGGGAGCACATTGGCTAACCTGGAGGATCGGGACTTGCTGACTTTCTCGAAGATTCCGAACACGTGACCCTGGCCCTGTTCCAGCTTTTTGTCGGTTGGCCAGGATCTGCCACGATAAAGGGAGTCTATTAATCCTGGGGAAGAAGGGGAAGTTTATAGGGGTCGTCATCGAGTTAACCCGAGGAGACTCCGAGTAAAGGGATTTGTTCCAGGACTGAAATCAGCTTCTGAAACTTTGGTCAAACTTTTTATCTTTTTTTTATCCCGCGATATTATTTCGAAAAATAATGACACCGATCGTCCTACGAAACGCCAGACAGAATTGGCCAGAGTCATTCGTTCCGTTCTTGATTTGAGCATTTCACGTACTTCGAGTTCTGTGAAATCTGAGAATCGCTCCTTCTTCGATGACTCCGTCTCTGCTCTTCTTTTTTTCTCTCGAGAGAATCCTCTTAGTATCCTCTCCCCTCTTGCCACTCTAGTGGTCCAGCATCTCTGCTCTGAATATGCTCTCTCGGTTTATAAAACCCGTGTCTATATCGTCCCTTCTCATATATATCTACCTTGGTGCCTTATTCTCTTGCAACCCCCACCATCCACGTCACACGGTACTAGCTTATCGATTGAACGCGCGAGCGACTTTTAAAAGTAAAACCCGAGAGGCAGGGAGGCGCTCTCTCGCAGAGAGAGAGAGAGAGAGAGAGAGAGAGAGAGAGAGAGAGAGAGAGAGGATAAAAAGAGGGTGGAAGGTATAGCAATCTCTTGAGTAAAGCGCAGTGCTCAGGAGGGTGTTAGTCCTGCCCATAGTCACTCCAGTAAGGAATAGACTCTAAATGTAGGACATGATGGAAAGCAGCGAGAGGCAGATAAGAAAAAAGAAATATTCAAGAAAGGACAAAGTTCTCTCTCTCTCTCTCTCTCTCTCTCTCGCTCCCTCCCTACTTCTTCTTTCTTCCTTCCTTTCATTGTCCGCCTTCTACGTTTCGACCTCATCCAATATAGAGCCAACAGAATTTGCGTAGACATTTTCCTGAACTCATGACCTCCAACCTCCGAGGTCTCAAGCCGGACCTATGCCAAACTGATATCGATTTCTACTTATGCAACGACCGGTTGCTGTCAGTCACTCGTTCACTCGTTCACTCGTTCACCGGGTTACACGTAGTCAGTTCGACGCGCTTGCAAAGTAAGAGACGGTCTCCTTTTGTCTTCAGACTCCTTTGAAAACGTCTTCGCTCGTCAGGAAAGGCGAGGAGCAGGAGAAGGAAGAGGGGGAAGGTCGGGATTACGTAATCATAGGATGTCTAAAAGACGTCCTTTAATTAGCATAACCACTGCGTAGCCGAGTCGGGCCGTTCCTGGGGTAGGGTCTCTCAGGTATGGAGGTAATATGGCCCTAACTAGCGGCTGAGTTATTGCTTAATCAATAATCCATATGTAGGGTGGGCACGGTGCCGTAGGGCCAGCCAGTGTGTGTCCACGTAACCAGCAAGGGCATTCGGTAAGCTCAGGTCGACCTGGAATATCTGGCACCTGGGTATATTTCCCGAGTATAGCCACCAGCTACGCTCCGTGCAGCCGTTCTCGCTTCTAACTTCTGGACTGGAGTTTCCACAGTTTTCAATATGGCTACTCTGCCGATCGGCCTCTGCACGCATTTCCCTCTTTCCCGTGGTACGCGTATTCTCCACTGCCCCCTGCCCTCCCTTCGAGCTACTTGTGACCCTTTTAGCCAGGCGGCCTTCCACCCCCGCAGTTCGACCCCGTTTTCACCTTTTCGAGTCGCTTTTCCTTTTGATCCTCCCGCAACCCAGTTTCCGCCTCCTGCGAGACGCCCGATAGGATTCTTCCCAGTCAAGTGTCGCCGGGCCAAGGAGCCTGTGCTCGATTGCCCAAAGATGAGACACGGGGTCGGGAGGTCACTGGGAGATACTTCGTGCTAAGGGTCATGCTGTTCTTCGATGCGTTCGATTCACCCTTGCTCGAAAACCCTATTGTTCTATCGGTGCGTGGGGGTGCGTGGGGGTGCGAGAGAGTACGGAATATTGCGGAGCACCGCGTGCAAGCGAAATGCCAGATGGAAGTAATGCAGGAGAAAGAGAAATAGGATATGGTAGACTGGAAAGACTGGACACTGGTAGGACGGGGGGAGGGTGGTTGAAGGGTGGCTAGGGGGTGGCTAGGGGCTGGCTGGCGCGCTGGAAACGTAGCAGGAGGAAAGGTGGGCTGCGGTTCGGTTTGGTTCGGTTCGGTTCCTAGCCAGTACGTGGCAGATTAAAAAGAAATGGCTACACGTTCATATTGATTTTTGTCCTCCGTTCGTGGCCGGATAGGGAGGACGTGGAGGAGGACGAGGAAGAGGAAGAGGAAGAGCAGGAGGTGGTGGAGGAGGAGGAAGAGGGTTCTCGTTGAGGGAGAGAGCAGCAATCTTTGCATCTCTCTCTCTCTCTCTCTCTCTCTCATCCTCTCTGTCTTTGTCCCTTCGTTCGTATCTCTGTTTTTCCTTGCTGGTGCATTCAGGCCAAAGCCTATTCTCGTCCTTGTTCCTCTTAGTGGGGGCCCATGGGCGTTTCTACTAGCCGCGGAGGAGGGTGCCTCGTCAAAAATATATTTTTAGGTTGCCGAGCTGAAATGCCACTGGATATAAGGTTCGCCTGTATACCTCTGATGTACATACATAGGGTTGCCTGGTCGGCTGACTGACTGGTTGACTGCCGACAGAATACAGTGCACACTCTGCGAGGAATATCGTGAGCTGCAAGAAGCGACGTGTATCCTCGTGTGTAGCTTGCAGGAGGATCGGTTTAAAGATTTAGTCGATCAAAATCATTTTCACGTAACTTGGTGATCGGTGGTAGCATTACCTATTCATACCAGGGATACACCCATGTCCATACTCACATTTATACATTTCCATTATCCCCCTCGCGTTCGCTTTATTTTCAATTTCATTTTATTTTTCGTTCCCTTTTTTCTTTTTTCTTTCATTCCTCGATCCACCAATTCCACTTGGCCATTCGTCCTTCTCGAGTGCCGCTCGAGAACCTTTGCGAATTATGAATATTTCACGAAATACTCTTTTCCCTGCACGGGATAAATATCCCCGGCACTATCGACACCCTCGGTCCTCGAGCCGGCCCTTGCAATTCCTCGGTTCCTCTCATTTCCGGTGTGAAGCGCGCATACGTACTCTTTTCCTGGAGAGCCATCGAGAGAGAGAGAGAGAGAGAGAGAGAGAGAGAGACAGCAGGGCGAGATGAGGGTAGAGAAAGAGAGAATAAAGGGAGATGGAAAAAAAAGGAAATATCAAAATCGAAAAGTGACGTCAGTTCTCACGGTTTTCCAGCCAGCTGACTGTGGTATCTTCGTGCCGGAAGGCGTGGAAGCTTCGCGAACCTCGTTCGATGAAGGTTGGGTCGCCGCGTTCGTTATCCTCGTAAACATATAGTATTATTAATAAAATATAATGAAATATTAATAAAAAGAGGCGGCTGGTGGGATGATCGGGCTTCTGGGGCTTAGACGGGAGTCAGTAGGGGGGCTGCGGGGGGGTATCGGCCGACTGGAAGAGGGTGGCCCTGGCCACGGCTGGCTCGAATAAACCGCAGATACGCGACCGAAGCGAGGCCGTCGAGAGAGTTCTGGCCTTCGCGATGTACCGGTTAAACCAAACTGACGGAATGCCAAAACTTTTTTGTAATTAAATTTTTTCCCAACGGCCAGCATCGGCGTCGGGACGCCCTCGCGAGGATCGACGAAGCGCATTTCCACGCATGCCGCTCCTCTATGGTTATCAAAATTGCATAACCTTTGTCGTCGGTGCTCCAGCACAGTCTCAGAGTCCGTAACTCGTTGCCCTGACACGCACTTGCATTTAATTAATAAAATCATTTCATTCATCAATTTCCACCCCATCCGCCAAATCAATCATCCTCCCACGCTTCAAGGACGCGGGTTGAAAAACGAGGTGAATTAAAAAACCCTCTCAAGAGACACTATTGAAAATCTAGAGCACGGCCCAAGCAAGTAGTGACGTAGGTCACAGGTCAGACGGTGGCGAAGGTAGCAGACCCGAATATTTGAAAGTTCTTTAATTTCTATTAATCGTACCTTTATTAATTTTCACGTAGCAGGTATAGTGCGGTGGGGTTTTCGCAATAGGACGTGGCGTGGGATTCGTAGCCCCTAGAGGGTGAGTGACTCGGCGAGGGGGTCGAAGGGCTGGTCGAAGGGGTGATCGAGAACGGCAGCTAGTTCCCTGGTGCGAGGGTGCGAGGGTGCCTCTGGAACGCGGTGCACCGCTGCACCGCTGCACCGGACTGCCTACATCCCTTCTAGTACATATGTATCCCCCTATATACGCGAAGATAGCTACTCCTCTCTCTCTCTCTCTCTCTCTCGTGCGTCCGTGTTGAACGTCCCTGTACTTGGATGGTAGCTAGAGGCATGTACCTTGGTACCTAGGTAGGAAGGTACACCAGTGCCAGTGCACACCTGCGCACCCAGTGGTACCTTCACGTTTAGCCCGTCTCTCTGTACGTGCCTATATACGCCAGCCCGGGGCTACCTCCTGCCCTAAGAGTGTATATAAATATATATACACCAGATACCTATGTGCATACGTAGCTGTATATCGACGCTTATTTTTAATATTGATGTACGGCGGCTACCGCGTTCGGGAAAGACTGGCCTCCGCGCTGGGCTGTGGTTTTTCGCTCTTCCACGTAGCCAAGGGAGACGCGGTTTAACCTAACCTAACAGTCGTCTCCTAACTCGCTCCCGTACTTGATTAGTCGACTGTCCGACTGTCGGACGACCCTCTTCCGTTGCAGGCAGGAAACGACGTCCCGAGGTGCTAAAATCGTGGTAGCTGTCGTCGATCAATCCTTTCTCAATCTTCTCACTTCCCGTTTCCGGTTTGTCAGGTAGATTCTTCTCGCTCGTCTCTGCTCGCATTGTGAACGCTCGCGTATGGTATTACCGGTAACTTAATAGCGATAGATCCGGTTCTCGGGCGAAAACGGATGAACGCAAACGAACGGAAACGAAGGCAAACGAGGAAATCCTTGGTGCGAAAATGCAGACGGGCGAATCGGTCGACCCATCGGGAGACGAGGAGTCGATCGATCGTTTCTCCACGGGCCGATTCCTACTCTGCATTAGTCATTGGGCGGCTATTTTCGAGTGCTCCAGATTTTAAGAGCGATTCGTCTGCTATTTGTCCATTGCGATGCATTGGCGTGGGTGTAGGGGTGTCTGCGTGTCTACGAAGAGAGTCGGGTTGCTCGAGGGAACGGTCCTAATGTAATCCTGTATCCTCGGCGGCTGGATTCGGAGCCGGAAGTGGTAGGAACACGGTGAAGATCGAATTAAGAAGATTGGAGCGAGATGAAGATGACGCCCGGAGCTTCAGAGGGAGTTGGTACCGATTGTGGGGACAGGGGGCGGACGGGGGGTCCGCGGGGGAAGGCGTCCCCTTGTCGGGGCAAGAGGATAAATTCGACAGGAGGGTGTCGATCGATTCACGAGCGACGGCGTGTAACGTTCCGGTGCTCTCGTGGATGTCGTTTTCAATGCATATTAATCACCTCGGTGCGGACCGCCACGCGTTCCCCGACCATTCATCAAACTGAGGGATTTTGAAATCTGCTACGCAGCAAAGTGAAAACCTAGCGCGGCATTACCTGCCCGCCAGTAGGGCAAGGAGAGCAAAGAGGTCGAGGTTACGGGTAGCAAGAGACGAGAGCGAAGCGACGCCGAGCGTCGAATTCTCCTGCCATCACTCATTCGCTCACTTGCCTAGCTCGTATTTTTATTCGCATAATTAGATTCCCATCAATCGTCAGCGAGGCATCCCTCCCCCGAGCTGCCGCTGTAGCGCAACCTCAGTGCGTTTGGCCCTCTTGCTCCGGGGGACAGATTTCTCGGGAATTTATAAATTACAGGGTCGACCCCTTCTCGCCGCTTTTCCACTCCTTTTCGGCTGGACTGGCCGACGAGACTGCTATCCGAGTCTGTACGATTCGCTAATGTTTAGAATGAATATCCGTAGAGCATATCCTTCTTCTGGAATATGCATTCTGGTGCTCGAGACTTTGAATTAGCTCGGACGTCGCGACGCCGCGCGTCGTTCTCGACATAAAATATACAAGTGCAGCTAGGCAGCCAGCTATCGCAGTAGGAAGGTAGAGATAGTCAGGCATGTAGGCAGGTAGTTTGCTGGATTCAGCCAGTAGAGCTGGAAGTCAGTGAGGGAGGCGGTGGGGGCGGTGGGGGCGCAGATAGACGTACGTGGACGTAGGGCGACGTGTGGAGGGCGATTGGGTGGTAGGCTGAGGGGTGGCCTATGGACAGAAGGGTGAGTTAGGTAGGCGCGCTGGTTGCTGGGGTCGTCGGAGCTGGGCAGCCTACGATGCCAAGCTATTGTGTTTATATGCATATCGAGCCTCGGAGTCTCCCTTGTACTCGACACGCTCGCGTTTTCCAATACTCGAAGCGAAAGCCTCCTGGCCCGGGATGCCAGGATCTCGGAGGATGCCGCATCGAACCCTCATATTCCCTCGAATTCGGATGAAATCGAACGAACGGGCCAACGCACTGCCCTCACTCGCCTCGTTCGCCTCGTTCGCCTCGTTCGCCTCAACCCACCAACTCAGCGGCCCGCAAAACTCCCAAAACTCACCTCTCCTCGCGCTGATCGCTTCGCGCCGCTTCCATCTCTCAAATATTTATCATACTCTTGGCCAGCGAGGGCGCATTATTTCACGAGCCGGTTCGCTTCCACTCCGCCTCCTCTACCCTACGGCTATCCGATCGTCCAAACCCCCCAACCCTCCTTCGGACCTCCCTCCGTCCCTCCTGGCACAGCCGGATGATGGCTAGCTACCCTGCAGCATCCGGCCGCACAGATTCGGAATTCGGGAAGCAAGGCGGCGACGCGTATCCGTCGCCTCGACGGATTTTCGGCCGCTGCTGAAATATCGGTTGAATATCGCGTGGGGGCAGCTGGCCGAAAGGGAGGACTTGTCGGAACAAAAATAAAAGGAATAAAACGGCAGCGCGAGAGAGAGAGAGAGAGAGGAATTAAAAAAAGGCAGTCCGATCGGTCGGGCAAAGGATTTATTCGTCGGGTGCGCTGCGGACTCTCGACGCGAATCGAAACGCTAATATGTTATTGGTGCCTCGATATGCTCTCTTCCTTTGCATCGGCGTCCCAATAAAAGCTCTAGACAGGTTAACGAACCGTCCGCGAGGTCCAAGCGCCGTACCCGCGATGAAGGTGCCATTGCTGAACTGTCGACTTCAGCTTTTAATTCACCATCAAAGGCTCGTAACGATCAGTCCTTTCTGCTATTCACCTCCCGCCCTCTCCTTTCGCCGTTGGATCCTTCGATTCCTCGTCCTCCCTCCTTTTGTCTCTATCTGCTATTCCGCTATTCCGCGATTGCACTCTGACCTCCCTGCTGTCTGTCACGTCATTTGCTTTCTCTCTCTCTCTCCCTCTATTTTCCGCGCCCTGGCGCAGCTCGACACACGCAGTTCAAACAGCCGATTCCCCGTGTCCAAGCGCCAACGGAAGACGTAGAGAACTATGAACGAAGGCGTAAAAGCATCACTGGTCCACGGGAGCGGAGCAAGTGGCTGGCGCAGGCGAAAAGCACAAAGTCATAATACGCGGAGAGTAAACGTAAGGGCTGAAGAGGGTAGGAGCGGATGGACAGACTCGAGTGGGAACTCGGGGAAAATGTAAAAGAGAAACAGGGAAACTCCGGAGATCAGTCTGGGGCTAATCCATCCCGACCCTTCGGTCAAATCCTGGAGCCAGCCATCGTTCCCAAAAGCCTCCCCGGCTTCCTGCCACTTCCGGGAATGCCCTCGGCCTCCGGATATGCCGATATGCATCCTCTGAGAGTACCTAACCCAACGTGCAGGATGGTCCAGGCCGAAGACGAGAGTCGCTCATCCGCAAAAAAGAAGCGCCAGAGCGAACGACCGATTGACCGATCGAGCGATCCTTTCACGTTGCTCAACAATCCTTTCTTGCCACTTTCTTTCTCTATATCTTTCTTTCTTTCAGGGCTGCCCTTTGACCTCCGGGCTTTTCAAGCCTACTTTCCACGAAGCTTCGCCCATGATTTTGAGATACCAGGTGCCCCGCATGTGCTCCCCTCCCCCCTCCGGCCCCTCTTCGTTCTCCTTACTATTTTCTTCATTCTCTTGTCTCTTTATTGTCTCACGAGCCGATTTCTCGCAGCAGGAACTCGCGTGTGTGGATACACACGTGGTGACGTAACATAACGTGTCATGTGTCATGTGTCATGTGACGTAAAAGCGGCGGTTTCGTGATTTTAAAGCGCGCGATCCAAATCACGAGGCCGCTTCTCGTCGACTAACATTATTCTTTTCAGGAAGGAGACGGAAGACGGAAGCTGCGACAGATTCCAGCGGGCATTTCCAACGGTCGATCAACACTAGACGAACGTTAACTGTAATTACTTGATCGATTAGGGATTCCAGCCTGAGTCCCATCATGCGGTAGAGAGATCACCTGTCTACCTATACTGCTAGCTCATTGATTTCGTTTCGAATTTAGAGTGGACTCTATTCGTAGTTGACAACCGACTAAAGAGGGTGGAGACTGGAGAGACGGGAGAGTGAGTGAGTGAGTGAGTGAGTGCTCGGTGGAGAGAGTGAGAGAGAGGAGGAAAGGAAGACTGAGAGAATGAGAAAGAGAAAAAAAAGAAGAAAAAATTAAAAAATATCAGACCGGTTGGTCGTCCTGCCTTTTTCTTGCTGAGCCGAGCAATTTCGTTTGTTAACCTCTTTGAAAGAATCAAAGCTTCAGCCTAACCGACTCTTATCCTTTTCTTTCGTTAAAAGATTTAAGGCGCGACCGGATGCGCCCAGCGCGATGCCGAGTGACGCCGTGCGCGGAGGAGCGTCTGTCTTTCGGATTCTCATTGCCGGACCGAGACTGATCCTGCGATATCGCGAAAGATACGGTAGAGAGAGAGAGAGAGAGAGAGAGAGAGAGAGAGAGAGAGCTCAGAACTCAGATTGCGAAAGACTCGAAGAATCGGAAGAGCAAGCTTTGAAAGAAAAGGAGGACGGTCTTTCCGGCACGGCAATCTCGGATCTGCGGCTTTACGTATAGAAGGTCTTCCTGTGCAAGGAGTGGGAGGAGAGCGGGAATGAGAGTAGAGAGAAAGAAGCGAGAGAGGAGAGAGAGGGCTGAATGGATGGATGGAAGAGATAGCGAGAGAGAGAGAGAGAGAGAGAGAGAGAGAGAGAGAGAGAGAGAGAGAGAGAGAGAGAGAAACGTCGCGAGAAAGAAGTGGACGGTTAAACGTGGCGGGGTCCCGTGAGCCGATCTGTGTTCCTGTGGGAAGAGGCTGGAGAGGGCTGGAGAGGAGAGTCTAGATAAAATGCAAGGGGTGTGGGATCATTCGAAGGGGAGCGCAGAAC
>NW_014333297.1:299563-300936 GCF_000341935.2 Cephus cinctus | reverse complement strand
GGGGAAAGCAAAGAAAAGCAAAGAAAAGAAAAGATGGTTTCACGCGGAGCCCGTCCGTGGCGTCTGTGGCGTCGCGACGCCGCGAAAGCTTCTCCTTGGAGGTTGTCATATGTTGACCCTTCCAATATGTTTTGCATTGCAGACTGCCAGATGCGCAATGTTAACGTGAGATCAGTCAACTCTAAAAGAAGGAAAACACCCTCCTCTTCCTGCTTGTGAGTCTCTCAGTTTCGGTGTTCGTAACAATAATTCCACTTTTACTACCAATATTAATATTGTTGTAACCGAGATATGACCATTGACCCCGACCTCTTGTACTTGTAAACTTGCCGAATTTAACTTGCCTCTTTCATTCTTGGTTCTTCGATTAACTTTTTCCGTTACCTCGATTGTAATCTTTATTGATCGTTTAAACGAGCGACATACCCACATTCGTCCCATACCACGTTTCTACACTCGCACGAAAAAAAAAAAAAAGAAAAAAAAGAAACTCAACATCTAAACAACCCTTTCGACCATCGACCCATCAACAGACAATTCAATGTCAATGTACAATTAAAAATGGCGATCGATCAAATACGTTTAATCGATCGCAACCCAAAAGCCCACGTTCATTGTTTCTCCTCGTTTGATTCACATTTACTTTTTCATCTTTTACTTTCAACTTACTTACTACACACTTTACCTTTACTTTGCCTTCTGTTCCGTTAGAATCGGCATTCACTCGCCAATCGCCACCTTGAACCGATCGCGAGGCGCTCGATGCGCGAGCTCCCTTTTATTTGAAGCCTGCGCCTGTGTCTTTGCTCATCGGCTTGCTACCTGTTCAGCCCGTTGTCAAATCCCATCCCAGGTCCACTCCGGAAACGATTCGCAGCCCCTCTCTCTGGCCTCCTGCGGATGCAGGTCTCGCGCGGTCCACTTCCGTTCCGATCTCCATCGATTCCCGACGGAATCATTTGTGCAAATCCGCACATTTCTAGGAAGCCCATCCACCTCGCAAGTCCCAAAAGGAATTCGCGAGACCTGCAGAGCGTACGTGTCCCGTCTCCCATCTTGCCATCTGCCGTCTCGAAGCGCAGCGAGCGAGGTAGTATCTCGTGCAGCATCCTCCTGCAGCTTCTCCCATCCCCACTCGGCTCCGTTCTCTTGGAAAGCCTTCTTTTTCTTTTTTTCTTTTTTTTTTCTTTTTTTTCCTCTTTTTCTCCGTAATATCCCACCCCCTTCCTTGCTCGGCCATTGATTGCTATTTCGTTTGCCTGGGCGGACACTGCTTCCCTCGTTGTCTCGAACGGTTGCTGCTTCTTCTCTTTTTTCTCTTTTTTCTCACTTTCTTTTTCTTTAATTCCGTCGCCCCCCACCCCCCCCCCCTT
>NW_014333297.1:294992-299483 GCF_000341935.2 Cephus cinctus | reverse complement strand
CCCCCCCCCCCCCCCCATTCCCGGCAGGAACGTCAACCCATCGGACAGACGTACGCTGTCCGATGTTTTCTTTGAATTCGCGGCTGCCTCGTTCGCGAGATTGTGAAACCGGATGTCCTGCGATCGCAGGCCTCGATCGCAGAAGGTCCATTTCCGCTCGTGGATCAGGCAGCAGCGATAACGCTGTGACATTCCCGAGGGATCCCACTGAGCCTCCCGCCGGCATTAATTTCTATAATACTTTCCTTCAGTCCCGATTCCCAGTTCTTGCCTCACGTATCCAATGGACAGTTCAATAAAGAGAAGCCCCATTTAAGTAAGCCCAACATATCCCATGCACGTTTTCGCTGTACCTTGTATGAACCGTATACATATATTATGGCCTCTTGATTCGCATACGTATTATCGTACCTTGACGCTGCTCTGCTGGTGCTGCTGTTGCTGTTGAGGCTGCTTCGTAAACGTAAGCTTTAGATAAAACAGAGACCAATTATGAAAAAGGCAATGAGAGCAATCTAGTGGAATACCAAGAGGGGAACGAGAGTCGAGCGACGAGTCGAAGTAAAAATTGAAAAGCAATAATAATAATAATAATGACAAAAGGAAGAAATTGAAGTCAGAGGAGGGGTTGAGCGATTCGAAGGACACGTGTTTAAGAAGAAGATAAGGCCAAGAGAAGAGAAAGCCAACTTATAAGTAAAATTGATAGACGCGCGCGCGCGCGCACCCACACACACACACACACACATACACGCGCACACACGCACACTGACTCACGTACGGAGGCATTTTATTGAGAAGCCGCTCGTCGGTGATAAAAAGGCAATGTGTTAACGGAATCTGCGAGACTGGAGGAAATGACGAGAGACAGGGACGGGAGAACGGTTAGTCTGTGTGTCTGAGTGAGATGGCATGAGACTGAATGCGAGAGGGAGAAGAGGGTGGAAAAGAATTTCCGATGCGAGAACGATCATTGTGTTGCGTCCCGCGAGGGACCAAGTAGACACACTCTAAATTCGAAACCTACTGGCAATCAGATAAGGACAGACAGCTGATTACGATCCGACGATAATAAACGCTTATCCAAAATTCACTCTTGTTCAACCGGATGACACCAGACGTGGGTGGTATTCTGGTCTACAGTGTTGCATCGCCACTGTCTCCTCTCGAGCCTTCTCCCTTCGTTTTTATTCTTTCCTTCTCTCTTTCTTTCTTTCTTTCTTACGTGTCGTACCCTTTCACTCTCTCTCTCTCTCTCTCTCTATTGTCCCTCTCCAGTGCTCATAACCCATATACCGGCCCAATCAACCTTCCATGCATTACCGAGCACGTATCTCTCAACCAGTAAGACCCGATCCAGCCGGAGCTCAGAATACGACCTACCTTCTGGGAGCCGTGCAGAGAGAGTGAGAGTGAGAGAGAGAGAGAGAAAAGTGCACGTGAGAGAGCGAACGATATAAGAGAGAAAGAGATAGAAGGAGAATATGCACGTGTGTGTATGTAGAAAGCAACATGACGCGTTACGAGAAATAATATCGATAACGAGTCGTGAATCGTCAATAGTTCGAATATAAGTAAGAGATAATTTCTCAATAAAACGCCACCGGGCTACAGGCTACAGGCTACAGGCTACATTAGTAGATGCATGGCCATATATAATATTAATAAAATTGTATTATCGATACAGATGGAAACGAGTGACTTACGCTGGATGGTCGTACGAGTGCCCCGTGACGTCATTCTATCGTCTATTGATATCGTATGAATAAAGCAGTAAAAGAAAATTTTGAGGCATCCACACCCCCCCACTATGTATTATGCATCGCGAGTTCGTTCTGTCCGTTGCATAAGAATACGAGTAACTGACTGACGTGCACGGGGTGAAGAACGACCACAGTTGCCCCAGTAGGTTGTCATTTTTGTCGAGAAGCAAATATTGGCGAGAATCGATGTATTTCCTTTGAGCCCGTGATTAATTGACTGATATGTGGATACGTGTTGTCCCCATACTGTGGTAGGAGCACACGTGTCCATGCGTGACTCTCGTCAATGTTTGCGAAGGTAAATGCGCCCCCCCCCCTCCCAGCAGCCTCTACCCACCCCCAACCCTACCATTTACCACCACGTGAGCATCTTGTTGCGATCAGAAACCCTTCCTCTGTTATGTATACTATATATATTAAACCATATATATATATATATATATATACATATAAGGTAATTCCCAAAGCCTAGATTCCGCTGTTACCGACGCGAGTCTTCGTATATAGCTGTTCGCTGAGTTAAGGTCTCCTCGCAGTTAGTAAAACCCTTATCCGTTGAACCAGCCACTCCTGGGCATCCCCCACTCTTATATAATTCATCCAGAGAAGGTCCAGCCTTACATCAGCTAGAACCTCCACGACCTCCAGCACTACGGCACCTCCTACGACCTCCGACACACGCACACCACTCTCGACGAGCCAACCGCTCAATCCGATTATCGGAATTGCCATCGGGTCCAGCGATTTATCCGGCTAAGCGCAGCGCCCTACGTTTTACATTTTACGTTTTTACGTTTTGACGTTATGGGGGGGGAGTCGCGGGACGGGGTTGTCCGTTCGTGGGTGCAGCCTGCTTCGGCTTCGTGTTTTTAGAGAGATGAGGGTTCGAGTAGGGTAGGTCAAAGGAGAGAGGTCAGGCTGTCGCGAAGATTCGGTTGATCCATTGGGAGTGAATCGTGGTGGATCGTCAGTTCACCGGTTGGGGCTGCAGACGATAAGCAATAAAGTCGAATCGCCCCTATAAATCCAGCACAAGGGAAGGAATTAGGGTTGTCTCTCGAAGTTTCGATGCGTCGCGTCGGGCGAGACGCTCGTACCACGGTATATTAACCCAGTGCTGTATGTATATATCGGATCTCATCTATCCCACTCTATACCCCGTTATATCTTGCTACATCCATGATATTAATATATATATATATATATATATATATCCGAGGCTATTGAGAGCACGTGACGCTTTTCTACCAGAGCACCCACCACTGGCAGCAATGCTAGTAGCGCCATCGACATATATCTCCCCCCGGTAACAGACCACGCAATCATTCTTGAGTTATTCTAAACAGAAGGTTGCGTGACCTCCGACCTTACCTCGGATAGGGCTCGGCGTGACCCTGCGACAAATATGATTTTGATACGTGCCATCCTAGGCCCCCATCTCGAGGCAGCCACCCTTTTCGTCGTCTTTCATCCCTCCTTCTCAGACTCTCTCTCTCTCTCTCTCTCTCTCTCTCTCTCTCTCTCTCTCTCTCTCTCTCTCTCAGCACGTAATTGCCGACTCTGGAATAAGCAATAGTCGTCGCTCTCTCTTTTTGTCTGTCTCTCTCTTTCTCTGTCCAAACCGCAGACATATATGCCTATTGGGTTATGGGTCATGGGTCACGGCTCAGTTCAAAAATGCCATTCGATAAAATTAAACGATTAGACGAGGTATTTGATTTCGCCGGCGGGTGCAATATGGGAAATATGTCGGAAGTGTTCTCTGCCCGGAACTCGCCTCCGGTCTAACGTATAGATACGATTACATCCCAACTTTCAATATTACTCCCTGACTGGCAGCAACACTGCTGGTCCATTTGAAATTCTTCCCCGTAAAACCATCCGTGTCTTTCTGCTCATCTGCAAACACTTTATGACTGACTTGAACTCTAGCTGGGGCTTGGTTACCTATCGAAACGCATACAGAGTGAAATAACGAGAGTGAGAGAGAGAGAGAGAGAGAGAAGCGTCAAAGCAGTCGGTTCATTAAATTAAACAACAATGGGACCCGCTGTCACGTAACCTTTGAACCTGCCAAGACCCAAGAATCGCTCTGGCACACCATGGGGCAGGCCTTTCCGGTCCTGGCACCTCTCCTTCCGCTTTCCACCTTACTTTCGACCTCAGCTGCAAGAGACTCGCTCCTCTACTTGGTCTAATCGCCATTTTTCCTTAGCTCTCCTTCGAAGTCTCTCTCCGAAGCAATCCTCTCGCTCAGGCCCGATCAAGCTAAGAAGAACAAGAGACAGTAGGAATGATAAATTTTCCATTGGCCTCCCAGTCGCGTTGGGAGAATTTTAAAAAGAATTTACGGGGAATCATTTATAACTTTCTATTATTTATTATCGGCAATTACGTAATTGATTAATTATTCCTTCCGTTCCTACGTTACTCTCTTCTTTCCCCTCGAGGACTCTCGAAGCTCCCAATCTGCCCATCAATTAAGGTAGTCTATAAACCAACAAAACCAGAGTATAAGTCGAGGGTGGCAAAGGAAAAAAGAAATTCGCAGGATTGAACGGCGCCGTCGCTCACACGTGTCGTCATACACCAACACCAATTCTGCTGCCATAGTCACTGTCACGCAATCACATAAACATAATATATATATATATATATATACACATGCCACAAATCAACCCCTTCAAAGATCAACACAAATAATATACATAACTCGATTACTATACTC